>NW_019417568.1:61181-62162 GCF_000390285.2 Anoplophora glabripennis
TAGTCCATTGAAATGAAGGCTGAACCTCCATTTTTTCCTCTGTCGATCAAACCTGGGCGCAAATATGTTTTCGACCCTCAGGAATCCGAATCCGCAAAAATTTTTGACCTAGGTGGTCAGGAAAGGGGTCAAAAGGTCAAAAAACCGTAAAAAATAAGGTTTTTCGCAAATATCTCGTAAACTACGGCAAGTAGCAAAAAAATAATTGCACCATCGTGTTCCCAGGGAAATTTTACATCGATTTTATGCTATTGCTTATTAAAATTAAATAAATTTATGTCATGTTTTGGACAATTACTAAGCAATAGAGGGGAAGTGTATATCTCCGGCGATGAAACGTATTTGGGGAGTAAGTAGAGCGCGCACGCTACATGTATCGGCTGACTCGCAGCTGAAAGCTCTAGCAGGTGTGCTTCTTTGGAATATAATGCGATTTCAAATATAATTAGCCTGCAGTTGTAGTGGATTTTTATTTGCTACTTTAATTTTTAAATGGAAAACCAAAAATATTACTAATGATTAATGAATGAACAGAAAAAAAATTTTTAGAATGATATACTTATTGCAAAAATGAAATATACAGGGTGTCCCGATATTAGGGGGCAATATTTCTACAGGGTGTTCTGTGTCGAAAAAGATTAATTTTTCTTTATATAAACGTGGGTCCAAAAATTCTTCCTAAATTTACCATAACTTTTTTGTGCGTTAACTTTTTTTAACTTTTGAAAAGTATGAAATTTCATAACTTTTTATTAAAAAAAGGTACTCTTGGTTCATATTGGTAGAATGTTCCATTTTTGTGTAAAATCCGTTTAAAAATAATGTTACAATTGTTAATCACCGGGAATCGAAATTGTCAATATTTTTATCGTCGCAGATTTTGAATAACAAATATGCGTTTGACGTTATTTGCATTGACAGTCCAGTTATTTAGTTTTTGTGAATTGTTATCTTCATAAAAATTCTCGAATCTTTAGTAAA
>NW_019417569.1:0-14432 GCF_000390285.2 Anoplophora glabripennis
GTGGTGGTGGTGGTGGTAAGTGTTCCATTTAAAATAAGTAAGTTGATTATGACTTCCGGTATAACCGGAACTGGTACGTGGACGCCATTATTTTAGTTGAGAAGGCCGAAAACCCGGTATCCCAAATTTTCAAAATTTAAATCGAAGTGGTCTCTGAAATGATTCTAATGGGCCGTCACCGTGAGGCACCCTGTATATGTATGCATAAAATAAATATGCACACACATATATGTATAAACAAATAATATACAGAGTGATTTCACTTTAAATACAGAAACTGCAGGAATAGATTAGTTGCCAAAAAATAAGTAGAGTTTGCTCTATATACATATAAATTTTTTTCCTGGGGAGCACGGTATTCGAGATACAGAGTGTTCAAGTTTCCAAAAAATATATATTTTCATATTACGCTGAACGATTTGAATTAAATTTACAGCGTATTCACGTAATTAGACCTTTTATTGAATGTTATATTAGCCTCGTAGCATTAACCAGTGACTGCTACTGAAGGTGCCGCTCCATTTTCCCAAGAAAAAACACGTCACTGGCAGTTTTTTGGAGAAATAATGTTAGATTCAGATACTGTTACATTAAACGAATAAAAAGTAATTCTCGGTATTTTTTAATAGTAGCAGCCAAAAGTGTAACGTTGCAGAAAATACTTCGTTTTGGACAATTGTTGTAGGACTCGTTACTTAAGTACGTACTTGACCTATTTGCTAATGTTATTTTATTATCGTATTATTTTCTTGGAAAAAGTGGCGGACGCTTTAGTAGCACGTCACTGTTTAAAACCAGAAGGTTTTCATCAAATAAATGCATTTATATTTTATCAAATAAACGGATTTATAAGGAAAATTCAATAAAACGTAGAACAAGCCCAAATATCTCCTAAACGGCTGCTCCCTTTATCTTGAATACCGAGTCCCGCAGGAAAAAACGCTACTTATTTCTTGGTAATGAATCTAGTCCTGCAGTTTCTGTATTTAAAGTGCAATCATCCTGTATATAAATACAAACACACATACAGGGTGTTCCACCTAAGAGGGTGTTCTGTAACTCTGCAACTGTAAAAGTTATAAAAAAATGGTTTTAATAAAAGTTGCCTGGAATCATGTGGGCCATGCAGAGAAAATATTTTTAGCTTTACAGGGCGATCCATTTCGTGTGGGCGCTACATAACTTTGTTATTTTAAATGGAACACCCTGTATATTACTGCATTTTTGAATTCCCGGTTAATATTAGGTAGAGTTTATTAAATGTACATGGTGTTTAAAACTTACCGTTTTCGAGATAATCAGTTGTTTTTGAAAAAAATCACAAATTCAGCTCTCTAAATGAGGCTAGACAGCGTTTAAATAGTAAGAGTTAGAAACCTGCAGTTTTCACAGTTCATTTTGGCATAAATTACTCTATCTTGTCATCTGTAAGCAAAACGTATACGTTATTCAGACTCGGAAATACTGAGACCTACATTTAATAATCTTACGAGTTGAAATGTTTTTTTTTTTTCAAATGGAATGACCCATATTAATGCTCTTTCGACTGATATAAGGTTGTCCATACTTATCTGTAACAGTTTTTCAGAAAAATCATGTTCTTTTCTAAAGTCCGAAAAAGTAGCTATGTTACAGCGTAATGCCTTGCAAAACCACTTTTTCTCACATTCTATCAGGCCTGAAACTGACGAGTGTTAATATTTACTGGCATGTTTAAAAAGTGGTTTGACAAACAAAAGTAAACCACTAACAACAACTAAAACAAAACGCAAAACGAAGAATACTTAGACCGCTTATTTACGTCAATTGCTTGAAGTGTCCTCCATTTTGATTAATACACAAACGAATTCGGTTTTTAAAAGACTGTTCAGCATTGGTCAGCATGTCGTAATTTCTTGAAATGTTACTATAATGCGCTGCCACATATGGTAGTTGGTGGTGTAACATAAACTTTGCTTTTTATAAATCCTCATAAAAAGAAGTCGCTTATCATATCTGGACACCTTGAAGGCCAACTCACTGGTCCTCCGCGCTCAATCCATCTGTTGGGAAAAGTTTCGTGTGTTTCACTGGGTGTACACGGCGGTGGTCAGACCGAGGCTGCAGTATGGGGCCTTGGTCTGGTGGCCGAGTGTGGAGCGAGTGACGGTAGCCAGGAAGTTATCGAGAATCCAAAGACTTGCCTGCTTAGGTGGCAATGAGGACGACCCCAGCGACCG
Source organism: Anoplophora glabripennis (assembly GCF_000390285.2). Classification (NCBI taxonomy): domain Eukaryota; kingdom Metazoa; phylum Arthropoda; class Insecta; order Coleoptera; family Cerambycidae; genus Anoplophora; species Anoplophora glabripennis. The sequence goes on from NW_019417569.1 coordinate 2,220, forward strand.
CGTTACCTCTAACGCGGAACCCCAGAAGGGGGCAACCTCTTCTTCTGGGGTTGCCGACCCTTCCTACATGGATTGTAAAGGTGTTGATGGCGGCATACCTTAGTATAAGGGACGCAGGCGGTTGGAGAGCGAAAGGACGCACTGAGGGCCATGCTGCCGTGGCTCTCAGGGCGGAGAGGAACATCCCAATATCCGCCATGAGGGTCACGGAAGCAGAGGACCGGCATAGGTAGGAAGGAAGTATGTCACCACTCTCCCCTCGGGAGAACAGTGGAAGCAGGTTGGTGATATGTTCCCCCCGGGATCCCTAGTATGCTATACTGATGGATCTCGGGTAGAAGGCGAGTTTTCAGGAGCAGGAATTTATCTGGAAGGCAGCGGTATCCAGGAAAGCTTTTCACTGGGTATGTATGCCACGGTCTTCCAGTTTTTGCTACTTTGATGGTACCAAGCAAGGCGGAGGTAAGGAATTGTGTAGGGGAGAAGATTTTTATCTGCTCCGACAGTCAGGCCGCACTCAGAGAGGTTAGCTCCCCGAGGACTAGGTCTGCCCTTGTCCAGGAATGTGAATACGCTCTAGAGTCATTAGCCAGACGAAGAGAGGTAGAGCTGGTTTGGGTCCCAGGACGTATGGGTATCCCTGGTAAGAGGGCTGATCAAGTAGCTCGTCTCGGATCTAGGGGACCTGGCCAGGGACCTAAACCAATCTTAGGAATCACACGAGGCAGCATCAATGGGGCCCTCAATAAATGGGCTTATCAAACTTTAGGTCAGAATTGGAGGAGAAATAGAGGATGTAGGCAGGTTTTATACATGGACCTCATAAACCCAAGACGAGATGGCTGCTGAGCCTTAGTCGAAGAGCCCTAAACCAAATGAAAATCACTGCAGAGTTAGTAGGCATTTAAATTTAATATGCCTCTATGCCCGAAATGTGGAGAAGGGGAAGACACCCCTGTTCACCTTCTGGGACATTGTGCAGCCTTTGGGAGGATAAGACATAAAGTGCTGAAGAGCTGCAAGAGGTTGAGGTGAGAGACCTTCCATGAATCAAAATCCTGGCGTTCATCAGAGCGTCGGGTAGGTTCGAGGAGGGTCAGAGGCAGAGAGTAGAAAAGGGCCCGCCCATTTTCACTACTGAGTAACCATACATTATTTTGTAACATACAAAAAAGGTATTCTTGATAAAAGTTTTTGCTTGTTTAGAAAATACGAATCACCATGACGAATTTCAATTTTATTTTGCAGGGTGGGCCAAAAATACAAAAATGTTATTTTACATAAAACTAAACATACCTCATTTTGCAAAATACGAAAAAATGTATTGAGGAAAGTTTTTGCTTGAAAAGAGTCACGTTTTCAAAAACTTAATTCAAGTATTCTCTGGCACACCTCTAATCAGAGTACCTACTAATTCCTAAAATTATGACACTCTCTAGAAAACCCTGAATTTAGAAGTAATAGAATGGCTTAACCATTTGGTCCAATTTTGTGGCCCCCAAAGAGCCCTGACTTAACCGTGGCCAATATGGGGCCGTTTAAAACAAATTGTTTATGCTACTCCAATAACAAATACTATTGAAATGCTAAAAGGCAGAATTAACCAGGCTGTCCGTTTAATATCCCAGGAAGAAATAAAAAATTTCTTCAGATATTTTACACTTACGCAAATTAATATTTTTCTTATTTTTGACCCACCCTATACAACAAAATTGAAGTTTGTCATGGTGATTCGTATTTTTTAGACAAGCAAAAACTTTTATGAAGAAGGCCTTTTCTTCGTATCTTACAAAATAAGTTGTTTACTCTTACGGAAAATAACATTTTTGTGTTTTTGACCCACCCTGTACAACAAAATAGAAATTCGTCTTGGTGATTTGTATTTTCTAAACAATCAAAAACTTTGATCAACAATGCCCTTTTTCGTATTTTTCACTTTTTGGTCCAGTTGTCCTCTTGTAAACTCTATCCGCAGACATACTGTATATATATGGGTGGGTGGGTAGTTGAATGGATGGCTGGGTGGATGGATGGCTGGCTGGCTGGCTGCCTGGCTGGCTGGATGGATGGATGGATGGATGGATGGCTGGATGGATGGATGGATGGATGCATGGATGGATGGATGGATGGATGGAAGGACGGAGGGACGGAGGGACGGACGGACGGACGGACGGAGGGAGGGAGTGACGGAGGGATGGACGAACGGAGGAAGGGAGTGACGGATGAATGGAGAGATTCTTGCAATTCACTTAAATATAGTTTCAAGATCGTTTGTGTGTGTGTGTGTGTCCATGCGTAAGTGTGAGCGTGTTTCTCCTTTTTTTGTTTTGTTTGTATAAAATAAAGAATACTTTCGTGAATTTAGAAATAAATCTATATGTACAAGGTGATTCACTATATTTTGACCCCCCTTTTAACTTTATTGTTTTAAGAGTTATAAAAAATGTGAAATACAAAAGTTGCACGATGAAGTGCACGAAAATGAGTAGAAAAAGAAAATGGCAGCGGATGCTAACTTTGTTTAAAGAAAAGAAGGATTTTTATTAAGAAAAGAACACATCTTGTAATTGTTAGACCTCTTTCAGGCATTACAGCCTTTTTTTCAATTACGTAGGGATTTTCAGATTTTGTTGTAATATATTTTGACATATTTTGTATTTCACATTTTTTTTATAACTCTTAAAACTCTTAAAAAAGTGAATCACCCTGTACATATAGAATTAGATATATTTATCGATAAAATGTTAGTGTTATTTCTGGATTCATAAAAGTATCCTTTATGTTATACGACCAAAATAATGAGAAACACACACACCCACGTGCGCAAAATTTCAGTCAATTCGACCGGAATTTTTTTTACATATATTTTGTGCAGGGTCCTTTACAAATGAAGGGTACATGGGAAAAAAGATGAGTGTCACAAAATACAAGTCTGGAGTAAAATGAAATTTAAGTTTCAAAGACTGATACTTTAAAAAACATCATACACCTTTTAATTATTTTTTTAAATAAAATTATATGTATCTGCAAATATATAATATGTAATATTGTAGATTTGAGCCAGCAGAAACTTAAAAAAAAATAACAATAATTAATACGTGCTATCAAAAAATGTGAGAAAAAAGATGAATGTCACATCACTCGGGGAGAAAGAATCATAAAACAATTCGAGTAGCAATGTGAATTTTAATAGGTAACTTTTTATTATAAGTAAAAAGGAATAAAAATACAACGTAAAATAGAAGAATTGTCATTTACATGATGCTTCAACACCATAGTTTAAGTTGCTGTCTTGTATGGTAAATCCTCAAAATAATGTTGCACCAGCTACTACAAAATTTTTCTGGTATTTTTTCAGAGCAATCACAATGGGTTGTGTGTATTTCATACTGGGCATTACAAATTGACCTTCAGGAAGAATTCCAAAAATGTCTTGTTTCCGTTTTGGTGGTACTACTACTGAGTACTGACATAGACATAGGTCCATTATATTATGTCTCTCGATACTGCATAATTCTTGGCATGTCTTCATTTCCTTTTAATTTCTCTGATAGGCCTACTTAAAGTAATTTGATAAATGGTCATTCCAGGCTCGGAAAAATTTCTAATTCTCGCAATTAATGACTATGATTGGACTGGGTTTGTTCCTTGCATTTTGGATCTCTGCATTCCATTCTGATGGCCTTTTGATTGATAAGTCCCATATTGCGATCACATTCTAAATAAGTCACCGTTTGTATAGGCGTTCGATCGACAAACTAAATCTAACAGGAGCAACATCAGAACACGTGCTAGTTACAAGTTGGACATTCATCTGTTTTTCACACACTAGCGGGACATTAATCTTTCTTTCCCTGTAAGGCAAATTTTAAGTATGCTGTATCTTTCAACCCTCATTTCTTTTCGCCAGTATGATTGTTTTCACGAAAGCAGTGGCCACTAGGGCATCGTTATATGTATTTATTTACAAATGGCCAATATTGGACATTCATCTTTTTTCCCCTGAACCCTTCAAATGTTTTAGCAACAGTTTCACTCGCCTGAAACTCAAACTCCACTGATTTTCAACTGTTCTGGCTATGCTTATGTAGATTTATCCCAAACAAATAACTATCATGGACTTTTCTAGTAATGCTTTAGAAGTTCCATATTACCGGGAAACTTTTTTCACGAATTGTAGGTCTATGCAAACATTGACTTTAAATCTAAAACAGTTCCCTTTTTCCTTTTCACAAATTTTCTTTTGATATGCAATAATTTTGATTGAGTTCTTTAGGTTCTTTTTATGAGTTCGATTAACGCTACCCTCACTTTAACATCTTAATAACTAACACTTATACAATTATTTACTATATTATTACATACTTTTTTACAAATCTTACAACTATCTTTCCAAATTCCTTTTATTGAAAAATTTCAAGGTTACTGTCAGTAAAATTTGTTTTATTTTTTAGATTTACTACAGAGTACCACTGTAATTTTTACTGAAATGATGTACTGAAAAACCAGTTTACACTTATTGATATGGAAACTTGATGATTCTGATTATCTTACATGTGTAAGTATTGAGCATCAGCAATCTCTAAAACTCATTAAATTGAGTTTAGGTAAATACTTTTTGGTAAATAGTATTTGAAGTCACATTTAAATGGCCCTCTATGTTCATGAAGAATCTGACATTTCTTTTTTTAATCATGATAAAATAAGAACTACATTTCCAGCGTTTCATACTTTATTACACTTATTTTATATAAATTTGAATTTGAAATATTTTAAGTTCCTAATTTGAGTAAGTCAATATTACTTTTCTCTTTAAAGAAAAAAAATAAAACTTCATTAAATAAAAAAAGCAATAAAATTTTATTGTGTAAAATAATTTAAATTACAATACATGATATTTATTTTTTTAATCTGAAATTATTACTAGAATTGTCCTTCCCTGCTTTAGGTCCTGGAACTAGAGTTTACAATAAATAAACTTAAATATAAAAATAATAAATACAAATAAACTGTGATTCACAGGACCACCATATAATAATGTTTTGAAATAGTTAAATACAATTTATTATTAAAGTATTTAAACCAAATAACTGTTAATTTTTATTACATCAAGATAAACATAAAGATACATTTTATATGGTTATATAGTCAGTTAAAATATATATAGGGTATTTCTGAAATAAGTGTGTTCCTTGAAAAAGGTGATAAAGGGCACGAAAATGAGCAACTTTTATTAAGCAACTGATGGTCTAAATGCTTCTGTTTTCGATGAAATTAATTAAGAAAATTAACCACAAATATAAGCCGACCTTGTGAATGTTGTGCACGTGCCTTGTATATTGTAGTATTGCTCGCGGGTGTAGGTATTTAATAGTACCGTGTGGATGTACTAAGGGAATAATTATTACACCCCTTACATTTACAAAGGGTTCAGGCATTAAATAACAATGATTTTCAGCCTCGTGTGGAAGATTGCGAGTAATTTCGACATCAAACAGTACAAGATCAGGATTTTACAAGCAAGGTGCTTTTTACGGATGAATGTAGTTTTAAAAACTGGAGACGGCATACTAAATTTTCACAACATTCACTATTTGTGTGACGCAAATCCTCACGTTGTACAGAGGTTCCAACAACGGTTTTTAGTGAATGTGTGGTATGACGTTTTTGGTGGCAGAATTTTGACCGTCGTTTGGAAGCATGTTTATTAGCACATGGAAACAACTTTGAACAATTTTTGTAGAGAATATTCTATTGGTAAGTAATTTGTTTATTCTTTAATTTTTATGTTACTTTTAAACGATATTTAAATAAATTTCAGCATTTTTGAACACAAAATTTAAACCGTCAAAACCGGTACAGCTGGCTATCACACCAGGGACGGCTTTAAATTTCACCTTCATTTGAAATTTTTCCTCTATCCTCCTTTTCAAGGAACGCAGGCACATCCTATATATTACCACCATATAATAATGTTTATATAATGATAAATTATATGTGGTTATATAGTCAGTTATATGTTTAAAATATGTATATAAAGGGTGTCCCACCAGGAACTCCATCGATGGATATCTGGGAAACCGCGAAATTGTGATGGTGTGATACGGACTGTGGGGCCTACCAAACTAAAATATTTTCAAGGTCAATGTACTTCCGGTTATACCGGAAGTCGATAGGTACTAACTTTCTTATTTTAAATTGAACCCCTGTATATTATTGCATTTTTGGAAAGAGCATCTATTTTTAAGTTGAAAACATATAGCACACTTCATACTTAAGATTGATTTTTAGGCAAAAATTGACAGATGCAGACTGTCAGCAAAATTTAGTTTTCCCGGAAACATAGGTACATTTTTTTTGAAAATTGGACATTTTGTAGAGGAAACCCCTAATTTTTTTTAACGCATTTGCATTCTGCACTAAAATTAAGTGGAACTTTGTTAAAGTTTCCCTATACCTAAACCCAGTGGTTTTCATTTTGTTTACGAATAAACATTTCCCTTTTTTTAAAATGATGTTTCTATTTGTTTCGCACATTTTAGGCCGTGACAGGCAAGTAACAATCAACATGACAACTGTCACAGGTTTTTAATTGTCAAATTTATTTTAATAAATGTTCAAAATGTCTTCCTTCAATTTCTCAACATTTTTCACACCTTCGGATTAGTTCCTTGTGGATCGCTGCTCTAATAGAATCCGGTGATAGATGCTTGCCTTACTCTATGCATACAATTTTTTTTTGTTGTTACTGGAGTACTATACATACTATTTTTTAGTGTCCCAAATAAAATAGCATCTATCACCGGATTCTATTAGAGCAGCGACCCACAAGGAACTAAATAAATTCGACAATTAAAAACCTGTGACAGTTGTCATGTTGATTGTTACTTACCTGTCACGGCCAACCTAAAATCTGCGAAACAAATGGAAACATCATTTTAAGAAAAAGGAAAAGTTTATTCGTAAATAAAATGAAAACCATTGGGTTTAGGTATAGGGAGACTTTAACAAAGTTACACTTAATTTTAGTGTAGAATGCAAATACGTTTAAAAAATTAGGGGTTCATTTAAAAATTTCGGTTTTCCACATTTTCTGAACTTCATTTTTGATAAAAAAAAATGTGACCACCCTGTATAAAAACTGGAAAATTTTCATGTCAAATTCGATAAATTAGGTCTTCCTCTACAAAATGTCAAATTTTTACAAAAAAATAAACCTATGTTTCCGGGAAAATTTAATTTTGCTGACATTCTGCATCTTTGCTTAAAAATCAAAATATCTCGGAAACGGTCAACGGTATGGAGTGTGCTATATGTTTTCAACTTAAAAATAAATGATATTTCCAAAAATGCAATAATATACAGGGGGTTCCATTTAAAATAAGAAAGTTAGTATCGACTTCCGGTATAACCGGAAGTACGATGACCTTGAAAATATTTTAGCTTGGTAGGCCCCACAATCCGTATCACTCCACAATTTCAAAAAAATCCTTCGAGCGGTTTCCCAGATATCCATCGATGGAGTTCGTGGTGGGACACCTTGTATACATATATGTACATATATGAATTAAAGCTACATCGTTGTAACCATACAAATGAATCATAATATTTTCTTTGCCAAGAACCACCTACAATTTAGTAACAAACTATGTTATTAATAATGTATTTAGGATATACAGGGTGATCCATTAACGATACGGTGCGGCTGCATATCGGAAACTAGATGTACTATGATTATGGGATAAAACATCAATTAACAAAATAATATTTTCAAGTTTGTAACTTCAACGCTAGAGGGCGCTACTGATATAGTGTTACAGAAAATTGTCGTTTTTTCGAAATTTCGCTTATATAACCTAAGTTGAAAATACACTTTTTAGATACACTGTTAAACCCTTTATAAGTTTTGTTTGAATTTTTTTGTTATTGCCATAGCAAAGCCACTATATAGGACGCCATCTTGAAAGATTTATATTGTCATAACTTCTAAATGCCTTAATCGATTTCAAGAAACACGGCCCATTTTAAAGAACTATTAATAACATATATTTTTATGATATGGGAATAAAAGTTCCTGCGCAACGGTAAACAACGCTAATCAGAAAAGTTTTATAATTGTCTCCGTTTGAAAGAATTAAATGCAACGATATAGTTTCATAGCTTGATAGACCATTTATTAAGGAACACAAATACACAAACCGGAGGTCCATATATTTTTTCATATTCAAGTTACTGCTAAAATAGTGAAGTTGTGCTAGTGCATCCTCCTTTATTTAGATCCCTAAATAACATTGACATAGTCCAAGCCAAAATTAAATTGTAAAACTATACCAAGCTTGTCTTTAAAGTACTTGATACATTTTGAAATTTGTTTTATAATTGCAATGACAAATGAAAAATTATGTCAAACGATACACAGCTCTTGCTTCGTGAAAAATTAGTGTCATTTCTGTGAGAAAAGTACTTGTGTTCCATATGAAATTCCCAGGTCTCTAACTAATTCCCTAACACTTATTTGGGGATTTACATGGACACAAGCCAACACATTAATAATATTATCTTTCGTTCTTGCACGGCGATATCTTCTTACAGAATGTAGTGGCGTCTGGTTAAACGCTGAATTACTTCTTATACGAGGGTTTCGCAAAGCGTATTCTCTTTAAACTTTAACGGCATTTTCCAAACAAGTACTTGTCTAACACAAATAATACTAATTTTGCACGTAGTAAGAGCTGTCACATTTCATTTGACATAATTTTTCAGTTGTCTGTTTTAATAGTGCATGCCTGCCTTGTTATGGAAACAGTAATCATTATAAATACTTAGAAATTTGGAATTAATAAAAAAAAAGTGAAAAATTGAATCTCGGAGACAATTATAAAAATTTTTTAATTAGCGTCGCCTACCGTTACACAGGAAAATAGTATTTCTATTCCCATATCATAAATATAAATTTTATTAATAGTCCTTTAAAATGAACCATCGTTTCTTGAAATCGATTAAGGCATTTAGAATTTATGACAATCTAAAAATTTCAAGATGGCATTCTTCATACTGGCGTTGCTATGGTAATAACAAAAAAAAAGTTCGAGCAAAACTTGTGCAGGGTTTACCAGTGTATCTAAAAAGTGTATTTTCAGCTTATGTTATATGTATAAGCGAAATTTTCTAGTCTAGTTTCGTATGTACATACAGCCGCTCCGTACCGTTAATGCAGCTTCCTGTATAGTTATACTGTTTAAAATGGAGTAATTTTTATGTTCAGTCACATCTTCAGGGTAAACATTTTTTTTTTTCATTTTCCTTAATATTTTCTATAATATCTTCTTTTTTAATTTATCCCTGATATCGGGCAAAATGTACTGATTTAATTTTTTTAATAGAAATCGATTAGAATTTAAGTAACATAATTTTATTATTATTATTATTATTATTATTATTATTATTATTATTATTATTATGTTCTTCTTCGGACTAACGGCTGATTGGTTTTTGGATCTTCTTTTATAACTGCGTTTCGTCGTAATATTTGGTCGACAACATTTTGTATTGTAGCGAACTACCATCTCTAGAGCTTTCGAAGATTTAATCTGACCGAGATCGTTTCCTCACGAAAATTTATAAGATTTCCGTCCTGATCGAGTATTTTAACAGTCAAGTTGTTGATCGTCTTAACGGTTACGGGGAAGTATAAGATGTTCAGAGGTGATTCCACTATTTTATATCCTGGTCCCACGGTTGGAAAAAACTGATGAATAATGTGAACAGGTNTTATTAGTATTATTATTATTATTATTATTATTATTATTATTATTATTATTATTATTATTTTTTTAATGAGAGGTTTTGCTTTATTTTCAAACGCAGTCCTGTATAAACTTATCAAATTAATAGTTATTTATTGTACCAGACGATAAAATAATATTTTATTGACAAGTGAAAAGTATTTTATTGTCAAGAATAATATATTCTTTTTTCTGTAGCAAATTATAAAAGAAAAACAAAAAAAAATCAACTACTAATTGAGTTTAAAAAAATTTCAGTGGGTAATTGAGGTTACTAGGGGAATGCATAATAACTGAATAGCTATTGTTTTATTCTTCTATACCAGTTCTGTTTTCTGTTGCCTTGTTTGTTTTGCACAAAGTAAAAGCAGAAACGTGCAAATTGATTTGCTTCAAATGTGGAAGATGCCGCTAGTAAACCATTGTCCCAAAAATCACGACTTTTATACAAAAAATATATATGTATGTTATTTTAAAAGTGGAAGAGCGCAAAAAACCATTGTTTATGAAGGTGAAATTTTTATAAATATTTTCTTCAATAAATTTAGTACTTTAAATTTTACACTACACATTGTTCTAATAATGGGTTTGTTTGGAGTACGCCGGTTCAATTATACAATTTAGAAACTTCTAATGCTGACAATAGAGAATTGATCTTATTTGTCTTATTGACACCAAAACTAAGCAAAATCGGCCATTTCGCATTACCGACTAAAAATGTGGAAATGATGCTTTGGATATTGTCAAAGAATACGTCGATTTGCGTCCTAAAAACATATCTCACCAAAAGTTATTTATAGTTTATTGACAAAAAAGTGTACCATCAAATTTATAGTAATAAATCGCTTATATAATATTCCTAAGAAAATTTCCAATTTTTTGAATTTACCGAATTAAAAAAAAATACCGGCCATTGTTTTCGCCGCTCTGCAACCACAATGTTGGCAAATTCTGATGCTGACTAAACAGCATTATAAGGGGATGGAAGTAATTTTCAGTGATCACCGTTTAGATAGAAGACTTCGTAGTGAGGAAGGTATCAAAGAAAATACTCGGAGACGTAATAAAAAATTGTTGAAGTTCTAATTCTGTATTTATTTGTTATATGAAAAAGAGTTCTGTTCCAAGAATAAACAGTTTTGGAACTGTTAATTGAACTATTAAAGTTCATAGTAATTTAAAAGAACATGAAAATTAAAAAAAAAATTAGTAAATGAATAAATAACAATACAAAATTAAAGTACTTTATTACTTTGTCTACCCTTGCGGTTAAAATGCTACTTGATCTGTTGTTTTGAGTACATTTTAGCATTTGCTATAGAAAAAAAAATAATTATTGCTTAACTGTATTAAAATTAAGATTAAAAAAAAAGTAAGATATTCAAATAAGAAAAGGCATTTGGAGGAATCTAAAAAACATCATTAATGAAGCCTGGGCTATTCCACATCAAAATTTTCAACATGTCAACTTTAACATAGATTCTAAAGATGTAGTTGACTTTAAGTCAATATTGTTTTGATGTTTAAGCTGATCAATACATTTTGCCAGATTCTATACGTATGTACATAGATACAGAGCCTCATAAATTATTACAAGCCACGTGACCAGTAATTTTGTTTGGTTCAAAAATTCTATTTTCTTCACGTTTACAATTAAATTAGTATTAAGATTATATTAAAACACAACATTTTGTTTCACCGGCTGGTGATTGGTGTAATATTTCACGAGATTTGATTCAACCAATCATCGATCGCATTATTTCGAGTATAGACATAACGGCTTGGCTGCCTAAACTCAGTGGTCAGGTCGTATTTATGAAGGTTATGCATATTAATATGTATTGATCACACATTAATATATATATATATATAATTTTAAAGTATAGTCGGGTATCTAACTTATACTTACAAAATTGAGATTTAAATCGAAAAATTTACCAAGTTTAGAACAAAGTCCATTTAAAATATTAGTCATAACCGTAAAAATATATTGTTAAATGTCAATTAATGTTTTTAACGCAATTTATTTATGGAAAATGGACTTCCGTTAAATTGGTTGGAATTTTGATGTTATGTATTTTGTCCTTCTGATTAAATGTCTCAATGGGCAGAAACTCCTGTGACCTCAGGATTTTAAGATACAGCTGGCTGAAGTTGGAACTATTCTGCACTGGAGATGCGTTCATATGGGTCAAATCTGTGCCATTTTTTAAGTTGTAGGTGTTCAGCGAGGTTTGAAAACACCTCGCAAACTTCGTTAACAATTAATTGTAGTTCATTATCATACTCCCGATAGGTATATATATGTCATATAACGTCATGACATGTCATTACGCGTCATAAAACGTCAAAGTTCAAAGTACTTTTCTTTCTGTTACTGGACGCCTCACATTGTTTTATAATCTAATAAGCAGCATTAACGGTCTCA
>NW_019417569.1:14663-20378 GCF_000390285.2 Anoplophora glabripennis
GAATTATTATTATTAATACTTAACAAATATGTGAACATGATACTTAAGTTATCAATGTCAGAACGTCTATTCATAGTGTTCTCACATTGAAAGATGCTGCACATCTCAAGGAAATTTCTTTTAAAAACATTATTTTCTGTAAATTTTATACTTACTTCGTTAAAATCAATATCATGTTTACAACTATTTGTATGGTTCGACAACATACAAGAATTCTTATTAAGTCTAATGTCACTTTTATGAGAAACAATCCTATCTTTAAGCCTCCTACCAGTTTGCCCAATATAAACTTTTTGACAATCCTTACAAGGAATACTATACACTACATTAGATTTATGTAATAAAGGAACCTCATCCTTAAGACTAGAAAAAATATTTTTAATAATTAACTTATTCGTAAAAGCTAGTCGAATGTCATTCATATCAGAAAAAATGTTTTTTAATTTCCAAGTTATAGATTCTATATAGGGAAATGAAAAATATGAAAAATTTGACGGAACCGAAATATGATTAACACCACTATCAAGTTGGCTTTGACTGCATACCCGTCTATACTTTAAAATTTTGTTAGTTAACTTAGACAGTCGTCTAACGCTTTGGCTATATATATAATATATTAGGTAAGTCACACTAAAATAAGAATTTCAAATCACGACTTTTTATTCGATACTAGATTAGGCAGCCTTCACCACTGCTAACGTTTTATTGCGTCTTTAACTGACGATATTGTAGGAAATAACAACACTACACGTGCTCCGATCAGCATTGAATTATACTAGCAACATTTAGTAAACAGCCAGGATCATTCATAGTATAAGAACATGTACATAAATTATATTATAAATAAGAATGAGAACAAATTTGAAAAAATAGAAATAGCGCCAAGGTGGATATTTTAATATACATATAATTGTTCCTTATCCCCGAAGGTGTAAATATTTCAGTAATTAGTAACATTATTATAACTGTCTCTAATCGGATTTAAAGGAACGTTTTATCACAATAGGTTCCTATTTTATAAAGTACAAATATGTTCATTGTTGACACAGTCCTAATGTTTTATATACATATATACATATATGACGAAAGCATATTCATTCACCTATATTGCTACATCTTACATACTTCGTCATCCATCATAAATACCACAAAGACATTTCTTCTTATTGTTTTCTTGAGAAATTACTCAAATTTGCTGTTTACGTCGCCGTTTGCATTATCAACGACGGTATACATATACAGGCTGCCTACTGTAAGAGGGCCCTCTTATAGTAGGATATCGCTATCAATTATCGCTCAAAAATCTTTAAATGTTTTTTGTTGTATTTTTTGATGCTTGTAAAAACATATTTGAAATTAGGGTTCTGTAGATGGTGACAAGAAAGAAGGAAAATTCTTTTATTTGTAGAAGAATTCTCTGATCAGCTGTGTCTAATTTTTATAGCAATAGATTTTTTAATAGAAACATTTTCTTCAAATAGACTAATGGTAATTTACATTGGCACGGAGAAACTGCATTTCAACAAAGGTTCTCAGTAAACGTTTGGATTAGAATTGTTGATACCAAAATCATAGGACCTTACTTCTATGACGGTAAACTGATGGGTGCCGGATATTGCAAATTCTTTGCTTAAAAGAATCTGCAATCTACATTATATTCATTAAATTTTTTGTAGTTGCCATGTTTAAAGCAATTTCTACATTAATCTACATTTTTGATACCAAAATTATAAAAATTGTAATAAATATAAAAGATAAAGGCGACAAGTAGTATGTCATATGAAAGAGGAAAACACAAGCAATTTTTTGTATACACAATTTTTTTTTCGCATAGAGGGCCTAGCAAATTACATACGATACTTTAAAAATTTATTTACACCAGGTGAAAGATATTAATTTTGTCATGAAATTTTATTAAAACAATTTTCTCTATCTCTTAAAATAAAAAAGTTAGACGGCCCTAAACTTTCGGTACTTTTCTGGTTTTTTTATGAATACTCATAAAGTTGACCATGGACCTCAAATTTGTTTTTACAAGCATCAAGGCCTCAAAAAATGCAACAAAAAACATATAAAGATTTTTTACGTGCTTCGTGTATTAAGCGAGATAAATAAGAGTGGCCCTCTTATAGTAAACAATGTATATATGTTTATATTTCTCATGTGTGTGGACGTGTGTTGCGTGCGTGCGTTTGTGTGCTACGCGAACGCATGCGCACGCACGTGTCTGTGTATGTGTGTTATAAAATAAACTTAGAAAAGGTTTTTGGATGCTCTCAGTAACATTGTTCAGTTATTAAAAGGCAATACATTATTAGCTACATGATGCTATAAGTTTTTTTTCTAATATATCGTTCGCCGTTCAATTATATTTATATTTATATTTCATTTTCTGATGATTACCGTTATGGTTATTCAAAATATATTTAAAATAATTTTCCTTACCAGTCAATTATCGGAAAAATATTTTTATTTTTATTATTACTAGTAAGTATAGAAAGTTTTGAAAGATAACAATTGCTTGAGGTTCTGCCTTAGAATACTGGTGTGCCATTAGATATTGTAAGCTCTATTCAAGTGCATACGTATAATTACGTAATATTTAGAATGTGCATGTCAAAAATTGAAGGACTTATTTATAACATGTGATCAGTGTTTATTTTTAACATCTTGTGTGTACATGCGTGTTATATTTTCGTTTTTTAATTTTCCAGTATTTGTAAGACTTCCGACGTCAGATATATTAATAAAAAGTTGCATATTCGTTTATTAGCTGAGATACTTGAAGGACTATAATTTGCCTTGCATGCATTTCCCAAATCTGAAAAGAAAACAAAAATTTTCATTAATTACAGATAGAAATAAAAAATGCTGTAATAGTTTGTTACTTCGAGATTAACACTAAACATATTTTATAATTCCACTTATTGCAAATAAAATTGAAATTGGGAATAATTGACATTCAATAAATTCACTAGACAATAAACATAAGATGTCTCTTTAGAGATATTGACAAAGTTACAGTTTGTTAATTATCTTTAGTTACATTTTGTTAATTATGTACAGACTATGACAGCCTATGGGGTTAGTTCTGAACATGCCAAATATTATAGACCCTTACTTTATTTTACAAGTATTAAACTAACTCAAATTAATTAATTTTCCTTAATTTTCGTTAAATAAAGTTAATTAAATACAGCATTTAAATCAAGTTCTCTTCATACAATTTTCTTTTCTTAAAAAGTTCTTTAAGTTTGTTACGAATACCTGAAAATCCTTTTTTTTTGACATTTTTTTGATAGAGTTTATTAAACATGTTTACGAGTTCTCTCAATTTACCTCTATTTAAAAGTCAATGTCTTCCACTATAGATATGGTGGTATAAATGGTGTTTTGTGGAATATTCGTTAAACTATATCATTAGACGCTGATATTTGATTTGAGGTAAACATTAATTATATTTATTATAGTTTAGAAAATAAATGACTAATTCGACTAGAATGTTCTCATAAACTCAGTCATTCGTAATTGTCAACAGCAGTACAAATTAAAATCCATTTTATTCTAGAATATTGTATTTAAGCAAAATGCAACATATACAGCTTTTTTGTAGTAAACAAAGTTACGTTTCATTGAAATCTCTACGGCAAAAAAATATGTCCAAATTAAAATACTGCTTAAGGGATTCTTAGCGACCTTTATGTCCAAGGAATAAGCATAGCAGCTGTTTCAAAAATCCCTTAATACCAAATTTCATGAAATGATTTTAAGAAATTGGAGACTAAATAAAATGAAATTGAAACATTTTTTTAAGGCTTATAACTTTACAAGCAAACAAAATTGTATTAAATTACTAGTTTGAATTGGTTTAATATCAAGGTACCATTGAGGTTTGGTCCATTCCCCTTCGTATACTCGTACTTTTTGGTACCAACATTTAGGTATCCCCTTATAGAAAAACTAGACATTGATAACACAGGCCAACAAGATTTTAATCCAACAACACGATATACTCTCCCAACGGATTTTGGTGCGCTGAATATTCGAATTCGAGGTTCAAATTGCCTGTGGTTTCCGAGATATCTTAACCTAAAAGTGCCAAATTTTTTACCTATTTGAGGTTATGTTACATGAAAAGGTACATTTTTTTTTGGTGAAACCATTAATGGGGTATAGTACTGTAAGTACTATACCCCATTTAAAACGCACTTCGATTTATCCCGATATCATATTTCGTCTTTGATAAATCGATTTATGGGCATAGGGTTTTTGGGCTTAGGATTTATGAGTTCGGGATTCAGGGTATTAGCCTCTTTTGCATGTAAATGTATTTCCAGATTGATATAAATGCGTAAAATATCGGTCATATATCATCGAAGTTTTAGACTTTTTTTTTAAAGTTTATTGCAAAATTTGACGTGATAGAGTTCAGATTTATGACAAGCGACCCATGTAAAATCCCTACTTCCGAGTGACGATGAATTTAGGTTTGTGGTGCTGTGTTGTCAGTATATTCAATATTTATTAATGCCTAACAAATAATTTCAAGTAATCAACATGGTTTTTTGATATAAAAGGTCTACTATGACAGCTGTACATTAATTTTATAACTATCTCACTACTATGATCGACGCGGATGAATGTCCCGTTGGGATTTTTTGTGATCTAAGTAGGGTATTTGACTGCGTTGATCACAATAAACTACTCAATAAATTGTTGTGTTATGTAATTGACGGTGCTGCTCAGATATAGAATGGTTCATTTTTAAAAGATCGAAATCAATATGTAAACCTCAAAAACTGAAGACGTGCGCCATTCGATGCCTAAGTAACAATTGTGGTCCTGTGGCCGGCTTCCGTTACGATAAACCATTTTCTACAAGCCCCCTCCTGATCGTCATTTCGTTTCGTTTTGTGACTCTGCCAGTCTCCAGTTTCCTATTTCACGCATCTTGAACGGTAGTACGAGGTATTTACAATGAACGAGACACATATCGCTGACTACGTCCATCTTCAATCAATACGTCAATTTGAAAAGCGTCAGCAACAGTTAACGGCATTGTTATCAGGTGAAAACTTTGATTGACTGTCAAACTTAATTCCAAAAACAATGTACATAAACCTACTTGCCTTTTAGAGAACATTAACGATAAGAAATTATGCATAGTTTGCTGCTGTATGATTTACGCGAGCACGTTAACGTCGTTGAAAAGGGCATTTCGGCTTGTAAAATTAAAATTAGACTTACGTAGATGTGGAACAATCATATTAAAGCATTGATAATGAAAAAGGAGTAGCTTAGTTTTAGGGTGGCCGGTTTTTTTGCCGGTGAGTGTATAATGTTTGTATTATATTACTTAAATGTGTTAATGTTACATGATTGCTATATATATATGTTATATACGAAAATTATCTAAGAATATTAAATATCAAGCAATATGACACCACAGATAACAACTTCCTCGAAACAAAGCAATCTCATGTAAAGCGCAAGCACAGCAGCAGATTCTAAGAATGCTTGTACTTGCGTTAGCATAAGAAAACTTATAAATATAACTAAAAAACTTAGTCAGTTCAGTTCACAGTAAAATCCAGTCGTATTAAGTCTTTAACGCTGTAACTCATAATCTATTGTTAAACACTGAAAGTTGTAATCATAATTTAAGTGAAAAATAAAATTTTTTAAAAAGTTAAAAGTGATGTGAGTGATCTAAAA
>NW_019417569.1:23635-65978 GCF_000390285.2 Anoplophora glabripennis
ACCTGAATTTTTGTTAGTGGTTGTTTTAAAGTCACAACATAATCCAGAATTTTTACTAGAAATACTTTGGACCGATGAGGCTACATTCACAAGGCGAAGGGTAGTACATTTTCACAATATTTGGTCACAAGAAAATCCTCATGAAATTCGGACAAGATCTTGTCAACACGAATTTTCTGTGAAAGTGTGGCTCGGAATAAATCGGACCTTTCTTCTTGTCACCCCATCTAAATTCCCAGGCATTTCTAAACTTTCTAGAAAACCATCTATTTGAATTATTAGAGGATGTTCCATTAAATATACCATAAAATAGCTGGATACAAATGGATGGTGCTTCTGCGCATTTTAGGAGAATAATAGAAGAATGGCTTAAACATTATATGGGGCGATGGGTCGGTTGAAGACCAAATGCCAATGTCAACCATAATGGTGCAGAGAATTCATTGTCTTGGCCAGCTAAATCGCCAGATCTAAACACCCTGGACTTGTATATTTGGGGTTACCTATCTGAAAAGTAAAGTTTACTCCACTCCAATAGATACAAGACCACAACTACTACAGCGAATAGAAGACGGGTGTATTGAATTAAATGAAAACCACCACATGATATTAGTTAGGTAATTCCATTAATCATTAATAGAAGTTGTCAGAAATGTATCGATGTGGATGGTTCGCATTTTGAACAATTGCTGTAAATACGTAACGTTAATTTCGTTTCTTATTTAATTGTTGTTGCTTGGTAAATGTATTTTTATTTTGATTTAAATTGTTCTTATTTGTAAAGATAGTGGATTAAGCCTCCAGGGAAAACTAAAACACATTAGGAACACTACCTCACAGGTGATGAGGAAATAATGTTGTTGATCTGCTTACAAATTGCACTTACTTTTAAGCACAAACATAAATATTCTTGTAATATTATGGTGTGAAGTGTCTGCCACAAGGGGATTGTATTGGTATGAATAACTTGAAAACGGCGAATCTTAGNAATACAGAAATTTAACCTTCGTTGCGTAGGTAGGTTGTTTTATAAACGCATTTTGTTTCGGTAATTAAATGTCTCGTTAGCGATCGTGTTCCTCAATTCATTATAATTATTTATTTTTTGCTCACTAATTTGCTAATAACTTGATAACAAAAAAAGATACTATTTTTATGCTCTTCAAACTAACCTACGAGTATAAAAAGCTTTATCCTGCTATTTCACGTTTTTAAGAAAACAGCCTAAACTTGGATAAATAGCGCCAATAAATAAACACTTTCGATAAAAATTTCAAACTTATTCTATATTCATCCATTTTTGTGTATAATATTGCTTTTAAATTTTTTGAGAAAAATCCATAAAACGGCATTCTTTTGAAATAACGCCGTCTACAGGTTTCCATATTGAGGTAAATGACATTCTGCATTCACCACGAGACACAGCATGAAAAGAACCTTTCCAACGAGGTATAACACTATGGGCTTTTGATGAGCCAATCCTTTAAAAAATGCATTTTTCTGATGAGAGGCTTCCCCCGTCCTTTCTGTAGAGAGATAGAACAAAATGTCAATAACAAAAGTTATGCGTAATGAATCCGACTACCCATATTTGTACTATTTAATATAACTGAATAGGAAACATTCCTGAGAAAAATTCTATGTAGATTGCGCCCCCTAGCGGCCGAGTTACGAATTTGAAAACTATTTTCAGCAATTTCTCTTGGTGGATTTATTAATCAAAATTTTTTTCCCGAAGTTCTAAAACTATACTTTACCTTATATCGTACCTAGTCGATCTTAGTGGGACACTCTGTATAATGTGCGAGGTCTATCTTCTCAATCGAAGTATATATAGAATTTTTTACTACTGACGTTGATATATTGCCATATTTGATTTGATTAAATTTCNACAGAAATTTAACCTTCGTTGCGTAGGTAGGTTGTTTTATAAACGCATTTTGTTTCGGTAATTAAATGTCTCGTTAGCGATCGTGTTCCTCAATTAATTATAATTATTTATTTTTTGCTCACTAATTTGCGAATAACTTGATAACAAAAAAATATACTATTTTTATGCTCTTTAAACTAACCTATGAGTATAAAAAGTTTTATCCTGCTATTTCACATTTTTAAGAAAACAACCTAAACTTGGATAAATAGCGGCAATAAATAAACAACACTTTCGATAAAAATTTCAAACTTATTCTATAATCATCCATTTTTTGTGCTAAATTCATTTATGTAAAGAAAACTATAGCATTGCTTTTAAAATTTTTGAGAAAAATCCATAAAACGGCATTATTTTGAAATAACGCCGTCTACAGGTTTACATATTGAGGTCAATGACATTACGCATTCACCACGAGATACAGCATGAAAAGAACCTTTCCAACGAGGCATAACACTATGGGCTTTTGATGAGCCTCCTTTAAAAAATGCATTTTTCTGATGAGACATTAGGGGCTTCCCCCGTCCTTTCTGTAGGGAGATAGAACAAAATGTCAATAACAAAAGTTATGCGCAATGAATCCCACTATCCTTATTTGTACCATATAATATACCTGAATAGGAAACATTTCTGAGAAAAATTCTATAAAGATTGCGCCCCCTAGCGGCCGAGTTACGAACTTGAAAACTATTTTCAGCGATTTCTCTTGGTGGATTTATTGATCAAAATTTTTTTCCCGAAGTTCTAAAACTATACTTTACCTTATATCGTACCTAGCCGCTCTTAGTGGGACACTCTGTATAATGTGCGAGGTCTATCTTCTCAATCGAAGTATATATAGAATTTTTTACTACTGACGTTGATATATTGCCATATTTGATTTGATTAAATTTCGATATTACCTAGTAATGTTTTACTTTTTTTTCAAATATTCCGAAATATCAATAGTGATTTAGAGATGAAAATGTGTATCCCCCCTGAACTTAGAGATGCAGCAGTTAGTGTAAGTAGTGATTGTCAGAAAAATTGAAGAGATTGTACAAGAATGGATATACTCAATTAAAATATGGTGTGGAAAAGAAAGCTGTTAAAATAACAGAAAATGTTTCATTGGCATATTTCAAAGAAAAAACTTTTGTGGGAAAATTATTCCATGTTATAAAGCCACCCTTGCAATAAAAGAAAATATTGACATTTCAAAATTTTTTAAACTCAGAAAACCAACAGAAAAATAATGGTTATAAACACAAAAAAATCACGTGTATTTGCAAAAGAAGAAATTGACAAATTTATATTTGAAGCTCTTGATGATGTGTATCTATTAAAAAAAGGTACATTTCATTATTAATTTGTGTTTATCTTTTTACAAGAACTATAAGTATTCTAGACTATTGTGGTAATTGGGGTGCATGTGCTTGCAGAACAGATGAACTGTGCAGTAGATATGGTTATTGCTGATTTAGACATGAGAGATGATATTATTGTACCTAATATTCCTAATTCAAGGAATGAAACATCTAGGAAGTTTGTTATTGTTGACCCACAATGAATTAATGTTGTTAAAACATACCTAGCTAACAGGTCAACTAACATTACAAAACTTTTTATTGTACCGTAGAGGTAAACATATTAAAGAAAATATTGGGCGCAATACTATTAGTAAAGTACCGGAATGGCTCAATATCTGAAATTAGAAAATCCTGACTGTTATGCTGATCATTCCCCAACGGCAGAAAATGGAGAACACTTAGTAAGCTTAAAACGGGGAAGGGAGGGGGGGTTGTAAGGTTAGGTTAGGAAAACTTCCAGGCTACTGATGATTGTGCCAAGTGTCAATAGTTTTGTTCCAAGTGCATTAGAATAAAATTAGTTTCCAACAGTCCGACGCAATCGCATTTGATTCAAAACAATGAATTTTATATGCATATATACGTCTGACTGTTGAAATTTTTTTTTTTGGCATCTACTAGGAACAAAGCTAATGAATGTTCACAAAGTACGAAAAATATTCATATTCAAATAATAATGTTCATTCTATGAATACAGGAAATGAAGGAATACACATGATTTGCTATAACTGTACAATTAACTATAATTTCAAATATTTTTTTATAATTTCCATCATCCCATCTTTCCGAATTTAATTGAAGACCAAAGAGCTTGGCGGTATGTACCAGATTCGGTCACAACGCAACAACTCGGCATTGAAATATTTGAAAAACTTTTCCCCATATTTTTATTTAGCCCTATAACTACAGGTCTGGTCGCCCTGTTGAAGAATACGCGAGCGGGCAAACGGCAAACAAATACAACCGGACTGGACGACCAGCTATAAATTTCGGTTGACAAATTTCCTAGCAGTGCAATGCAGCAATGCGGAATTTGGTGTGAACCAGGTAATTTTAATGTATTATAGGCACCTTCTATTAATCATTCATATTACAATTGCGAAAGGGAAAAATAAGAGGGATATTTTGTTTACTAATTTTATTACAACATGACATCTTGAAGACCTTTTGAAGCGGATCAAAACGAAATACTGTCAGACAATATTGAATTAGTAGAACATGTTGATAAAACAGATTTATAATTTAAAAATAAAGATTTACATGTTCAATGTCAGCGTCATTTTAAATATTTACGATTGGATAAAAAAGGAAGAAAATTAAAAACCAGATAATGAAATTATAAATAGAATATGTGAATACATATTAAATATTAACTAAAGTTTCAGTGTCCATAATTTTCGTGTTATTAAACAATTTTTATTATTATCATTATTTACCTATGGAGAGAAACATTTCTTTTCATTAGAGAAATGAAGTAAATAATGGCGATTTCTCAAGTTAGTAGTAAAAAAAATAAATTAGGTATGATTCGGGCATGTTTGGTTAAAAAATCAAATTAATATTCTGGAAAACACGTACTATTACCCTTAAAAAACTAACCCCCACTTAAAGTTACGGGTTAGGTTTATAAAGTTACGGGTTAGGTTTATAAATATAATATTTTTTTCAAATATTTTTGTTTCTTAACATTTCCAGTTTGACTATATTCAGTAGGCATTAAAAAAGTATTCGTACAGTACATAATATTTTGATAGAATTAAATTTCAAGGCTATTTAATCCTTATCTAATAGCTAATTATTAAAATAATTTTAATGGTCATTTTTGACATAACTAGTTTTAATGAGAAATAAAATATTATAATAATTACCTATAAAGAATAATTTTTCCATTAATAGATTTTAAATAACATAAATTACCATAAACTTTCCGAAGAATTGCTCAAATTACCCATATCGATCTCCAACAATTTTCTGTCGTTAATCTTAATTTTATACGTAATCTTTCAAACTTTCAAAAGCTGAGAAAAAATTGAACATACCTCATCCATGAGAAATGGTAAAGACTTGTCAACTTTTGTCGGTTTCATCCACCCTTTGAGATTCTTTATCGTGTGTTTTATTTCATTTTTTAAGAACTCTGTTTCATACAGGGTGACTTCGAATTTGGGTTTCCTGAAATCTTTCATAATAGCGTCCTCGATGTTTTTAAAGTTTTCCTCGATCAACCTTAACAAGGCTTCCAACTGTTTCAGTCGAAATTCCAAACTTTTAGTGACGCCCCTGTTGAAGCTGTCTCTCGCTGTAGCAACCACATCTTCTGCTGTCGACATTTTTGGAACTGCTTCCTGAAATTACAAAGTTTCTTTATATTTAATACTTATTGTCTGATATGTGAATGTTTTTTATCAATATAACAATACATTTTAAACATTATTACCGTTGAGCAGTCACCGTATTTTGAGAACGACATTTTGTGTTGTAAAATTCGATATTTTTTGCTGTTTATGTATTTTCTTTCTAATTTTTCTAGAAATATATAATGGAGATAGCTGAGTTGTTTGTTATTTATGTAATATATACTAAATGGAACAAAATTATGTAAGTATATATGCTGAGTCAAGCTTACAATAATTATTTTTTTGTAAATATTTATGGTACACAAATCGTATACATTTTTAATAAATCAGTATGTCATACATAATTGACATTTAAATAATGTCTCATTTTCCCTGTTCCCACCTAGTGTATTCGACAAAGTGTATGACAAAATTAGAGTATACATTTTCTATTAATTTCGGATATATCTTTTATAAAATCTAGTAACTATGGGAATTGTTTTTTTTTTTATTGAAAATATATCATTTAATATCCAGCAAGTGGTAAGTGAAATGGACTTTAATAAATACCTAGATAAGTGTTTATTTATTGTTTTTATTTGATACGGTACCACTGAAAGTATAAAATTTAGCCCATAGTACCTTTATGAAAATAGCCTAGAATTTGCCGTAGAATTAAAAAATAAATAAATATACATAGTGTTAATTTGAAATAACAAAGCTGATGATGACTTCCGGTATAACCGGAAGTGCGAGGAAGCTGACACTATTTTCAATCAATAGATCTATTTGATAAACTCCTGTATACAAATTTTCAGATTTCAATTCTGACTTCTTTTTGAGATAATCCTACTGGGCCTTCTTCGTGATACACCCTGTATATGACATTTTATATATCCATGAAAGATAAATGAATAAAAAAAGAAAACTCTCAAAGTTGCCTTTTAGGTCAATTTTGAGAACGAAAGTTTTTGTAATGAAAATAGACGTAATCTGTAGCGATTATTCTGTCGAACTACTTTTTCAGTATGATATTTCTGGTTAGTCAAAAAGAAATGTATAAAATCAACACTGTCACTGAATTTATTTATTAAAACCATTTATTTCATTGAGGCAAAAATACCCAATCAAATAAAAAGAGTAACTGAAAATGCCACAAATAAATAATTAAGGACAATATCATGAGCGTTTACTTACTTGCACAATTTTTATTACAATTTTTTATTTTACATTTACACCAGCTGGAGATATGCGCTAAGTATTATACACCTGGATTCTACTTATACACTGCGGATAGGATACTCCATTTACAAATGAACAATGTTCAATTGAATGATAAGTAAATTTATAGATAAGGTCAAAGTTTATTAAATTGCTTATAAATACTGTTCTGTTATCTCTCTCTAACATTAGAATATTTCTAATAGCCATTTTACTTAGTGGTCATGTTTTTAAATGTAACTGTACAATAACGTGCTTTAGATTTATATATTTCCATACTGGGAAATAGCCAAAAATTTATTGCAAAATACCTTCTTTACTGTATGGCCAATTTCCTTTGAAAATAGTAATTTTTGTATCTAGAACACGAAATGGTACTTCTGCGTTCATGCAAGGGTGGAAGTTATTTTGCCGAGCTTAGCCATGCAAAATATCCACTCGAGAACGCAAAAGCATTTTGCGTTCGAGATGCAAACAATATTTTTTCGAAAACTGCAATAAAATAAGACAATTCTGCTATATACCTACGACAATTTAATTTATATTTGAAATCGTTTGAACGGTGTTAGAATCAAGACGGTTTAATCGCAGTGACTGTCACAATGATAGCAACATAATAAACAATAAACATTTTGGACAACTTTTGAGGTCATTTTAATAATTGGTGTTTGTGCAGCTTTGGAAAGAGCTGAGCTACTAAAGATAACGACCGATGATATAGGAGACAAAGATTAAATTATTATTATAGGTCTGTTCCAACAAGAGTCAGGGATTGGTTCCGAACCGTCAGAAATGTCTATCGAATTAATTCTTGCGATATATTCACTGAAGACACATTTAGAACTTAGCTGGCCAAACATTTCGAACGGTTCGGAACCAATCCCTTACTCTTGTTGGAACAGACCTTATAAGAATTCCTAATTCCAAAACTCATACTCCGAGATGTTTTGTGATTTCGAGTCTGCTACTGTGCTTTATGTCTGGCAGTTTAAGTCGACTATTTTTTATGAAGTATGTCTGGGAAAAATGTGTTACCAAAGTGGTTGTCGTCAACAAAATAATGATTGTGCCAAAAGAAATAGCAACTTATCTCAATTTGCCTCATCCAAAAACTTATACAAGACACTGCTTTAGACGTTCTTCCGCCACTCTGTTAGCCGATGCAGGGGCCGATATTACCACTATTAAATGACATGGGGGGGGGTGGCGTTCTAGTACGGTAGCGGATTAGTTTGACATTTGTTTTATGTTCTAGAACGAAAAAGACTTTGGCGATCTAGAACATAAAGGTCAACTGAATATTTAACGAAAATGTTGACTTTTGATGACAGTTTCCGAATCAGTAGTTGTTTGAGGAATATTGGAAATTCCAATTACACTCTCTGCTTGATTTCACGGAAATGTATTTTACCTGTTTATTTTTCCCCTGTAAATGTAAATTCCCTCTATGAGACACTAAAACAAGTTATTCACTTAAATCGATGCACATCATCTTCTTAACATTTGAACTTTAATAACAAGAGTTACGAACTTTGATTAAAGGTCGTTTAAAAGTTATTAATTTTTTATAAAATTGGTGCGTTAGTTGTATAGACGGTGTCCAAAACATACAAAATTGTAAGGATCATAAAAATATATTTAAATCTTTAGTATATGAATTGTAATTAGCCTAAAAACTGAAAGCTCTAATGATTCTTCTGGCACAAAGGTTTTATTTAGTTACATTATTATTTTTAAAAACTATTACCGAACATACGAATACCCAAACGTAAACTGCGGTTTAGTAATGCACGGTTTTGAATCTGGTTTACCTCGTAAGTTTGGGACGTTCCGTAAATGTTGCTTTCCTTTAACGAAGGACAATGTTGCACATAATTAAAACTTGAATGCAATTCAAATCCGTTGGTTTTGAATTAAAAACTGCGTACGTCGAGTGCATGCAAAAATTTGTTGAACGTTGGACTGGCATTGAGTTTTTCCTATAAACCATCGTCGTTTGTTTTTTAGGTACGGGTAAAAGAAATTTTTTTATATTAATTAAGTAAAAATGCAATTAATTGTGCCAAAGTCAACCAATTCCAATCAATAAATGAGTGTTTATTAAAGAGATTTTCTTATTTTAAATTTTTATCATAGGGGCATAGGGCAAGTTTCAATTGAAGGAATTTTTTCATCGAAATTAAAATTTTAGCGTTCAACCAGGGCGTTGTAAGAAATAACATACTTATTGGAAAAAATTGAGCATATGAAGATGCAAATATCTTTTTAAATCTTTTTGTATATAGGTAATAATATAAGTGCCTTATAGCAGAATAAAGAAAAAGTTTCCTGCAATTTACAGCTCTTGATACGATAGGAACATAAAAGAATTTCCTAATTAAAGCCTTATATTCGTGATTGGCGACTTTGAAAATCACCGAGTAACAAGTTTCCGGCATATAATTTTCAAATTTTGAATGCCTTTCCGATTTTTTACATCGGCCATGTTGAATCCGCCATCTTTTATTCAGGAATTTTCGGATTCGGATATCAGATTCGTAATCAGCGACCCCAAAAACCCGCGGTAACAAAATTTAGGTAAAAATATTCAATAGAAAAATATGTTACTTAAAGGGGTATCAAAAAATGTTTAAGAAAAAAGTTGTAGGATTTTATAAAACCAATTTAGCTGACCTTGACTTCAATTTTTAAGGTCAAATCAACATCAACTTAAAAATTTCAAGCATAAACCCCTTTTTTATTATACAAATCGATAGAATGTCAGAATATGGAATTAAAAATTTGTTGTTGGATATCCTTAAAGGTCATTTCAAGGTCGAATTTTCATGAGAAAGCCAAATAATTTAAATGAATTGTGTAACCGTATTCTTCGTGAAGCTGCTTTGATAAATTATTAGAAATGCTGTGTTTAATTTTTATCAACGGATTGCTCACTGTCAAACTGTAGATGGTCTTCAATTCGAACATTTGCTATGAAAAATTTAGATACATCAAGAAGCCAAAACAGATTCATCAGGGTTAACCTTTTTTTTTTCTTATTTTTTCAACTTTTTATTATTTTTTTCTTATTTTTTGTTATTTCTCTTTATTATCATTATTATTATGATCTTTAAACGAACCTTTATTTGTGAAAGTGAAATCCAAAGTTCAAATTGATGCGCGCTGTAAAATTTTGCAATATCTCGGCTTCTATTCATCGTAGGAACTTCTTTTTTTTTAAAACTGGGGTAGCTCGACGAAAAAATAACAATGGGCATATTTACGAATTCATAGAATAGCCCTGAACCCCAGAAAAAACGCATATTTTATACTTATTTTTTTTTAATTTACAAAAATGTCACCAAAAATTATTGTTAAACGAAATATTAATTAAAATTTTAATATCGGAATTATTTTACTATTATTAAATAAATAAATGAAGCTATCGTTAATTTAAAAAGTTATTTTTTTACATATTAAGCCAAAGTAAACTTATTTTTTCAATATTTTGTTAGCTATTTAATTACGATTTAAATGTAAAATTAAAGTAAAAATTCACAATCACAAAATTGTTGGTTTTCCCTGCAAAGTGAAAAAACTATTTTCCTCACTTATTTGTTTAAATAGAAAAGTTAGCTAATGATTTTTTTTGACTCACGAGATGTCTTATATTATGTTCCTTTAGACAATTGTACAATAATATCGCGGATAGGAATTTTTTCGAGTAAAAATTTTATTTGCTTGGCCTATTTGCTAAGTTTTCTTCTTTCAAGACAAGTTCAAAATTACAAAATTACCTTTGATGAAAATTGAATTCGTTTTTTGTTCTGGAAAAGTTAAGGCCGTTTTGTATTTACAATATATTATGTTAAATCCACAGTTTCGTTCAAAAAACCATTTTTATGAGTTCGTGTTGTCTGCAAGTCGATATTGGTGTTAGATTTCATCTTGTAATTCGATGAAACCGTAGAAAAAATACTACTTTACTACACAATTCCTGTCTGACCAAGTTGAACCACATCTATTCTAGATACCTTACTTGTTAGATGTATTAAAATAAACAGAGTAACTTCTGTATCAGCTAAATTATTAATTTTCCAATTTATTTGTGAAAATGGAACCCGAGGTAGCGACAAGAACATCTTGTTTACTTGTGGAAAAAGTTAGTTTCGGACTGGGTCACATATTTAATGACCTTTGTGCGGCTATGTGGTTTTCATACACCCTATTTTACCTGCAAGTGGTTTTAACTATGGAGTCTAGTACGGCTGGAATATTGTTAATGATTGGTAAGTGTTATAAGTAAATGTCATGCGGGCGTTATTTTTCTAGGGGTAATAGTACGTGATCTCCTGATAACGAATCTGAAATTCATTTCAAAAATACAAAAATTTATGTAATTTATAAAATATTAACTAATATTGGTACATGGATAGTTATTAATTGTAATGAAATACAATTTAGTAAAAACAGACTGCTTTTCTGAGACAACGACGTGTTATTTTAAAGTCACCATAATTTTTTGGTGTCAATGTGAACGAATCGCGAAACATTAAAAAAATATTTTTTTAGGAAATTTAAAAATTTCACGTCATATATTACGTAGGTATTTGAAAATAAAACTAATTTATATTTTAAAATAATTATTGTTGTTTTAAAAAACTACCAAATATACCAATCTGATTAATATGAAATATTTTTTAAAAACGTTTCAAGTTTTTACAAACGTGTGTTACTATTTTTTTACGCAGCGTCTGCATTTAGTTTGTGAATCTCAGTGTCAACGACCTCTGACATTGACCTAGTTTAGCTGAACTATACTACTGTCACTATGTACAGTAGCCAGAGAAATACGGTATGTTACTCTTTTTTCTTATTAATCCAAAATAAATAAAATTGCAACAAAATTAAACTGTGAACAGTATAAAATTAACCAGAATCCGACCCTGTTCGGAACGCTTACAAAGGGAGGTATCGAAGGTCAGCCTCCGCTGATCTGTCTGCCAATTGTTTTCGCACGTGGTATGATATGACAAGATGGTAAACGCGTTACAAACAAACTGCCACGTTAATTTGGAGAAATGGGAATGACCAAATACATAGTCACTGTTTCATCTGTTACATCTTTATTTTAGTTTTCGTTTAGTGCCTTTGTGTGGTGTAACTGTATAACCTCATAAAGTTATTTATTTTAGTTTTTGGTGACGGTACAATGTATTCTTGTGTTTTCGCGTTTCTGAAGGTCAAAGGTAGCTTCGTTATTATTTAAATGGTCACTTCTAAAGTTTTATCACATTTGCACGTTTTATACGTTTTTAGTCTCATTAACATTGAAAAGTTAGTATAAGTGACCGATTATATTTATAAACTACCACCTAGCAATAAAGTAGTCACATGTTGTCATAAAAATAAAACATTTGCAATATTGTAGATTAGAGTTTCTTTCTACAATAAATTTCGTAATCGTAACTTCATTTTTTTGTACAGGGCAAGTGGTGGATTCTTTAGCAACACCGGTAGTAGGATGGGCAATTGATTATACAGGACATCGTCGTCTATGGCATTTGGGAGGTATTTACATTGTAAATCACACTTTTCTACAAAATCGCAATTGTGTACCCATCATTAATGAAGAAAATATTCAACTAATTTTGTTTTTTTCTTATTTAGCACTTTGCTATCTGTGAAAATGATTGGTCAAGGTTTGTTTTTATAGAAGATTCGGTGTAAAGGTTTTCTGTATAATTTTTTTCACAGGTGACAAAATAATAAATAAATAAAGAAAAAAAAAACGAAAACTGTGCTACAAATAAGTAACTTCAAACAATATAGTAATATCTTGAAATAACAAGAAAAAAAATAGATGTCAGAGTGTAACATTACGGGAGAATCAAGCATTTGTATTTGAAGCCGTCGCTTTTGAGATACGTTTGTTAAAAATTTCAAAAGAAAGAATAATTTCAGATTTGTCAAAATATAGGAATCTAAAGAGTAAGCGGATACCTATGTGAGAAGACGTACCGAAAAGTATATATTACAGGGAACAACTCCTCAAAAAAACTTCTTTCACGTTATGTGCCACGTCATTCACGTATTATGCACACAAAATATTGTTTGAATATTTTCAAATTTTAGAAGGAATATAACATGTTTTTAATCTCCAACGTCTTATTTGACCAATTATGATGAAAAAACTCCGACCAGCATTGAATTACACCCGAAATATCTAGTCAACAGCTAAAATTTTGAATTTATTGTTTTCATCAATATTAAGTAATAGTGACCACTGTAGGTGGTATCTCATGCGTATCTCAAAAACGAAGGCGAATAAATATTTAACCATCCATATCTGATACATTTTAACAGTTATTTTTAGGTACCATAGCTGTCTCCGTGGGGTTTCCTTTAATATTCTCTTTAAAGCCTTCAACAATCACCACAGAAGTAATTGTATATTATGTGGTAACTATAACTCTGTTCCAAACTGGTTGGGCTATAGTTCAAATCTCACATCTGTCTCTTATTCCGGAAATATCCAGAAACCACAACCATAGTTCTGAACTCACTGCAATAAGGTAACATTGAATTAATTACATAAATTAATTTGTAGACGATATGATACTGTTATAGATGCAAACAATCATAACGTCCTATATTGTTATTTATTGCTGAATGTATCTAATACTTACATAAATGGTCTTTCAGTTGTATCTAATAATAATTTCAAAAGAACAAAAAAAGTTGAAATAATAGGTTAAAAATTCCTAATATAAATAGTACTTGTGGAAAGCGATGTTTTATTTAACTTAGTAAATGTTTTCCCAAAAGAAAAGCAAGACTTCAGATGAGGAAAAAATATTTTATTAATTAAAAAGTTGACAAAGCATTTACATGTTTTTAAATGGTAGACCTGCGACTGAATTTCGTTGATAACTCTCTGACTTTCTGCCTTTAATTCAATAATGGTATTCATTTAAGTAGAATAAACTTTGGACTATACGAATCTCTCTAGGAAAAGTCACATGGCGTAAGATCGCACGGTCTTGGTGGCCAAGTTACGTCCATTAAATTTCTGTCGTAACAAATGTATAGTTTCACGTGCCGTAAGGCAGGTGCCACTATTCTACTGGGCTCACATGCCATCCAAATGAGGCCACAAAAAGTTCAATATCATTTCTGGGTATCGTTCTCCATTGACAGTCATGACATGATTTTATTAGCAAAATATCCGTCAACTTGATGATTTTCCACCATGCAATCAACGAATTGACAGCGCATTAAATGGTCGTCTGGTCCCAATTCCTGGGTTAGCTTAATATTGAATAGATGCAGTGGCAGATCTTTTGCTAAAATGAGCTGCATTATGCTTTTTGAAATGTTTAATTGCAGTGACCGCATTTTCGCCACTTTATTACTCACCATAGTAATATGTTCTGCTGAACGGCCAGTACGGGGCCTGTTTTTTATTGTCTGCAACCAAATCTGGTTGTTCAAATTTAGCAACTAATTTTCTCACAGTTGTTTCATTCGGAACGTTCCTTCTAACGAAAATCCCACGTAATTTGCGCACAATCTCAGCTACACACTCCGTACTTGTAATGAATTTTCAGAACCTTCACTCGTTCATCTATCGCATGCCGCTTCCATGGGACACCCTTTATTAGTGCACTGAACTCTTTACCATGAAATTCTGTGAACTTACAATAATTTAACAAACTATGTAAAGTTATATTTGTTATGAAAAGCAAGAATGGAAATTAATTGCATTATATAAAATTGTATGCTTAATTTATGTTAACATTTGTTTTTTTTTTCTTCCTATTTATATTTTTTTCTTTGTATGACGTATAATTTTTGAGTATACAGGGTGTCCCGGAAATGGTGGGCAATCTCTCGGATATGGATAGATAATGAGAAAATAATGTCACAAGTTCATATAAAATTTTTTCCTCCGGGCTCACCCTGTAGAGTTATTAGCTCTTGAAGTTGAGAATTAAAAATGGTTTTTTTGCTGTAACTTTTGTAATTTTCAATAAATTTTGAAAATTTTTTGGCTGGATCTATAATTTTTAAAGCTGCTTTGGATGATAATATGAAATCCTCGATAATAATTATGGGAGCCCGGGGGCAAAGCACCCACCACCAAAATTTCTAGAAAAAAAAAAAATTTGTTCCACTATACCCCAAACTTTCCATCATTTTAAAAAAAATTTTGGTATTTTACGTAAAAAAGGTATACTTGTTGAATATCCATAAAATAGATATTTTTTGAGATAAACCCGTTTAAAGAGGAAGGTACCATTTAATTTGAGACATTTTATTTATTGAAACACAGATTTAATCGTGGTTGGCTTTGACATGTCAGAGTATGCCAAAGGCAATTAAATTGTCAAACTTGTCAAATACGTAGTTTTAAATCTAAGATTCATCTCATAACTCATAATTTGTTATAAAATATGGAGTATTCCAATGAAGAATATGCTGATATGCATTTAATGTACGAGCGGGCCTGGGCTCTTTGTAATGCTTCGGCAGCAAAAAGATTTTATCAGCATTCTTTTCCTAATAGAAGAATTCCGGATCGCAAAACTTTCGAACGTATTGATCAAAGATTAAGAGAAACTGGTAAAATACGATTACTATTATTAAACAAAATGGATTTTAAATAAATTTTAATGTCTTTAGATCAGTTTGCTCCTGTTACTGCAAACAGGGGTGCCCCGCGAACAGCACGTACAGTTGAAGTAGAGGAAAATATACTGAACGAAGTTGCTGCTCATCCAACAGTTAGCGTTAGGTCATTATCTTATTTTACCAATGTTCCAAAGACCACTGTTGCAAGAATCCTTAGAGAACAGCTTCATCCTTACCGTATCTAAAAAGTGCATGCTCTTAATCCTGATGATTTTCGTGCAAGAGTACAGTTTTCTCAATGGTTTCTTCAGAGACATGAGCAAAATCCTATGTTTACGAGATTAATTCTGTATACTGACGAAGCAAGTTTTGGGAGGAATGGAGTTATTAACTCCCATAATTTACATTATTGGTCTGATGAGAACCCACACGCTATTATTGAAACTAGGCACCAAAGACAATTTTATGTTAATGTTTGGAGTGGAATTATTGGTCCTTACTTATTGGGTCCATTTGTGTTACCCCCTAGACTGAATGGTCAACGTTACCTAGATTTCCTTGTGCATCAATTACCACAACTGTTAGAAGATGTTGATCTTGAAACCAGAAATGCACTGATATTCATGCACGATGGGGCGCCGCCTCACTTTAGTGCTGCAGTAAGGGACCATTTAAACGAGGTATATCCTAATCGCTGGATAGGTCGCGGTGGACCTATTCATTGGCCTGCCCGAACTCCAGATATGAACCCACTTGACTTTTTCTTTTGGGGGCACTTGAAAAATCTTGTTTATTCCACACCTGTAACCACTAGAGAAGAATTAGAAGAAAGGATTTTTTATTGTGCAAATGAAATACGACAAAATCCTGAAATGTTATGGAGAGTGCAACAGTCTTCTGTTAAACGAGCTCGTATTTGTATAAGAGAAGGTGGAACTAATATTGAGAATTTATTATGAATTATATTAGTTACAAAATTTTGATTGTCATGCACTTTTCGTTTAGTTAGTTTAGTTAAGTCCAAATTCTCATAATTTGGAACACTGCTATTGCAAATTATTTGTCCTTTATTCTGATATGTAAAAGCCAACTACGATTAAACCTGTGTTTCTGTTAAATAAAATGTCTCAAATTAAATGGTACCTTCCTCTTTAAACGGGTTTATCTCAAAAAATATCTATTTTATGGATATTCAACAAGTATACCTTTTTTACGTAAAATACCATAAATTTTTATAAAATGATGGAAAATTTGGGGTATAGTGGAACAAAAATTTTTTTTCTAGAAATTTTGGTGGGGGGTGCTTTGCCCCCGGGCCCCCATAATTATTATCGAGGATTTCATATTATCATCCAAAGCAGCTTCAAAAATTATAGATCCAGCCAAAAAATTTTCAAAATTTATTGAAAAATACAAAAGTTACAGCAAAAAAAACATTTTTAATTCTCAACTTCAAGAGCTAATAACTCTACAGGGTGAGCCCGGAGGAAAAAATTTTATATGAACTTGTGACATTATTTTCTCATTATCTATCCATATCCGAGAGATTGCCCACCATTTCCGGGACACCCTGTATATTCTGTTTTTCTTTTTAATAGTATGTAGAACTCAACAAAATAGATAAATTTTTCAAGTAACATTTTTTTGAAATCTTACAAATATTTTTTTATTAAAAGCTTAAAGTCTGACAAAAAAACAGCACATATAGCTTTTCATCAATATGTTACAATTTTGTGTTTAAGCTAATTCATATATTCAATAATACGAACCCAGTGTAGACAATTTGGTCATCATTATAGTCCAAGCATTCTGTCACGGATTAATGTTAAATTTGCAGAAATTATTACCTGGACAAAAAAAATATGACCGTATAGAAAATTAAATTTTAAATTGAGTTTCTTGTTCTTTAAACTCGATCCAATATGGCGAACATGGTTAAAAAAAATCGCAAAGTTGAAAAAAACGGTTTTTCTAAAATAACTAAAAAAATATAGCACGGATTGAAAAATTTTAAATGAGAAAGTTGTAGGTTTTAAAAAGATCTATCGACTGATTTTTTGAAAGTATCGATTGCTTTGTTACTTTTCGAGATATATCGAAAAAACCGTTAAAAATCTTCTCTTTTCTCTTCTTCTATAACTCGTTTACATTTACGTGCCCATATTTGCTATTTACTGCAAGCATAGCCCGCGGCAAGCCAAAAAAGTACATTTTTGAAAAATTTAAAAATATTAATTATTTTTCGAGATATATCGATTTTTTGAAAAAAAGGCGCTCTCGAAAATTGGCTAGATCTTCTCAGCGGATAGCCCTACAGTAACGATTTTCGGTTTATTTTCTTCGTAAAGAGTTATATTATCATGCTGTTAAAAAATGTTGACGATTTTATTAATTTTAAGGATCAAAAAATGACTGAAAAAGTTGCACTTTTTTTGGGTATGTTTTTTTCAAATAACTATTTCAATTTTTATTATTTTTTTGTACTTAATCTGGGGTAGCTAAACACGAATATTATAGCATTTTCGCCTTAGAAGCAAAATAGACCCGTAAATGTTTAGTTTTCTTTCTTTAAAAGTCATTTTCATAAAATAAAAATTGAAATAGTAATTTGAAAAAAACATACCCAAAAAAGTGCAACTTATTCAAAGTCATTTTTTGATCCTTAAAATTAATAAAATCGTCAACATTTTTTAACAGCATGATAATATAACTCTTTACGAAGAAAATAAACCGAAAATCGTTACTGTAGGGCTATCCGCTGAGAAGATCTAGCCAATTTTCGAGAGCGCCTTTTTTTCAAAAAATCGATATATCTCGAAAAATAATTAATATTTTTAAATTTTTCAAAAATGTACTTTTTTGGCTTGCCGCGGGCTATGCTTGCAGTAAATAGCAAATATGGGCACGTAAATGTAAACGAGTTATAGAAGAAGAGAAAAGAGAAGATTTTTAACGGTTTTTTCGATATATCTCGAAAAGTAACAAAGCAATCGATACTTTCAAAAAATCAGTCGATAGATCTTTTTAAAACCTACAACTTTCTCATTTAAAATTTTTCAATCCGTGCTATATTTTTTTAGTTATTTTAGAAAAACTGTTTTTTTCAACTTTGCGATTTATTTTAACTCTTTTCGCCATATTTGATCGAGTTTAAAGAACAAGAAACTCAATTTAAAATTTAATTTTCTATACGGTCATATTTATTTTGTCCAGGTAATAATTTCTGTAAGCATTTCTCTATAATGCTTGGACTATTAGGCAGATCCGAGCTTTATACACGATGTTCCACCTGTTCTTCTGTAACTCTGTAACAGTCTGAGTCATGTGGGTCATGTAAGGAAAATATTTTTGGCTTTACAGGGTGGAAAGCTAAAAGTATTTACTTTACATGGCCAACATGATTCCAGGCAACTTTTATCAAAACCATTTTTTTAGAAATTTTACAGTTGCAGAGTTACAGAAAAATCCCTCTTAGATGGAACACCTTGTATTTGATGGGGTTAGTTCTGGATTTACGCTATCTTTAAGATTGTAAAGTATATTTGTGCAGAAAAAAACGTAATCACTTTAAATCCGACATTAAATCCTCTTTCGTGTTGTGTTTTGATTTCTAGTTATTACCAAATGGAGTAATTAGTATTGAAATCTCTAGGTATTGTAGGTTCTAGATAATTTCGTTTGTAGGTACACAGCATCAGTATGTTGTAACATATCTGTATATTTCATAACTTTGATAATGTTGAAAACTGGCGGCGACGACGCCGAAGAATCTGAAGGTATAGGACCTAGTGATTTTTACAAATTCAAGGTGAAAAAATCACAGTTCAAATATTATGAAAAAGTAAATATAATATTTTTTTTTTAGGGTGTAGCACTAATTATAACTTTTACGGGATTATTAGCATCGATGTTCTTTTATTGTGGTCTTTTAGGGACTCAGGAGAATGAATATGAAGTTATAAGAGAGGCAGACATTAATGATGTTAACAATTTAAATACACACGACAGGCAAAAGCATTTTTTAAAATCACTCCTTATATATGGCGTTTCCCTTATGTACGTATTTTGATCAAGAAAATAGGCAGAAGGTCGTATGACAAACTCAAAACTAATATAAAGCGGCTAGTTGAACAGTCAAAAATTTTTATAGTAAAACAAATGTTTTGTTACAAATTTTTAAAATGCTGTGACATTAACGTGAACTTGCACTGCAGTCATGTTTACTACCTATTGTTCTAAATATTTAGATCTAGAATTAACCAAACTCAAATTGTCCCCGACATGCGCCGGTCAAGAAGAGAGACGGTAGTAGGAATGACAAAGACAGCAGACCTTAATAGTAGGGCAGTTACCTTCTGTGCAAAAATATTGCTTAA
This sequence comes from Anoplophora glabripennis, assembly GCF_000390285.2. Classification (NCBI taxonomy): domain Eukaryota; kingdom Metazoa; phylum Arthropoda; class Insecta; order Coleoptera; family Cerambycidae; genus Anoplophora; species Anoplophora glabripennis. The sequence goes on from NW_019417569.1 coordinate 43,461, forward strand.
ATGAATAAAGTAAATTTAATTAAGGTTTCATTTAATGAAGGTTTACTGTTATATGTACAGGGTGGGCAAATAAGCGAGGTAAGCGGCTGTATCTCAGAAACTAATTATCGTAGAGAGCTACGGTAAAAAATTTTATAGGTAAAGTGGGCAAGGGAAAATGCTGGAAATTATTTTCAAGTTTCCAAGATGGGGGGTATTTGAACGTTGTTTTAAATAAATGCCTGTAACTTCGAAACGGCTTAATGGATTTGGATAAATTTGGTATCATTGAAAAGAGCATTTCTTGGGATTTTAGGCTTCTCGTAATCATGACAGTTGCGACCTACACGGCCGCCGATAGAGGGCGTTATTCGATATTATAACCAAAATATTGGATTTTCTCAAAAAATTTAAATGCGATGATATGACTTTTTTTAGACTAGAAAATAGACAAATGACCAACCAATAAGCCTGCGCAAACCGCATCTTAATATCTTTTTCCTAACTCAAATTATTAAAAAAAATACTAAACCAGGAAAATTCATATATCCCCATTTAAAAATGCATCGGTTGCTTTCGATAAGAAGGCAAGTAGTAGGCCATGGAAATAAAAGACAAACTCCTCTCTAAAATATTCACAAGAAATGTCAGTTTATTTAGTGCTGTGATTTTAAGTCGCACGTTTTCGTATTTATAAGCGATTTTCCTTTTAAATAAAGTTGTGGTCCTGAAAAGGACCGATTTTGAAAAAAGATTAATGCCTTCTGTGTTCAAATTGCCTTCCGTCATATTCCACACATTGTTCCAGTCTTTCTTGAGTCGACAGAACCGCAGCCTCGATTTCTACCGCTGATAGTTGACGAATTGAGTTTCGAATTCTGTTTTCCATATCCATTCGTGTTGTTGGTGGAGTTTGAAAAACAATGTCTTTTAAGCGTCCCCACAAGTAAAAATCAAGACATGTCAAGTCCGGAGATCTTGCCGGCCAAGGAAATAGGCTTCCCCTTCCTATCCAGCGTTCTCGAAAGGTCCCGTTAATATGGTTTCGGACATTAATTGAATAATGTGCCGGACAACCATCTAATTGCAGAAACATAGTTCTCCTAGTTTCGAGTGGCACATCTTCCAACAAAATTGGCAAGTCGTTGATCAAAAACTCTAAGAAGCGGTTACCAGTTAAAGCTTGATCAAAAAAATAAGGTCCAATAATTCTGTCCCCAATGATACCGCACCACACATTTAGGCTCCAGCGTCCCTGGTGCTGCACTTCTCTTAACCAATGCGGATTTTCAGCGGACCAATAATGCATATTATGACGGTTTACTCTACCATCACTACTAAAGGTAGCCTCGTCGGTCCAGAGAATTTCCGTTAAGAAATTTCTGTTTTCCTCAAGCATGCCTAGCATCCATTGACAATAATTTAATCTATTATCGAAATCTTGTTCATTTAGCGCCTGGTGCAAAACTATGTGGTAAGGATGTAATCTAAAAGTAAAAAACAACATATGCGTAAAAATAATATAATCAGAATAACACTGAATTGTGTATTTGAGAGTATGTGCTAAGATACTTGGAATAAGATAAAATTATTTACCTATAATCTTTCAAAATATTTCTAACAGTTGTTCGTGCTATTCCCAAGTCTAGAGACAATGTTCTAGTTCCTACATGTCTATCAAATTCTATGTAAGCCAAGACATTGATAATGTTTTCTTCGGTCCTTCCATTGCGACGCCTGCGACGTTTAGGACGACGAAAACTTCCAGTATCGCGTAATCGCTGTACCAAGCGCGGAAACATTCTTCTCCCGTAATGACGGCGATCTGGATACCGTGCCGCGTACTGTCTTGCAGCTATAGCTGCATTTTGAAAACACTCGAAATAAATCGCAATCATGTCAACGGCTTCATTATTTGTGAGAGGCATTTTGATTAAAAAGTACTCAAATTATACGCAATCAACAATATTAGGCTGCGTGTGACAAAAGTTTGACGTTACTTGGCAATATTTTTGTTAGGCGATTGTCGTGTCCATGGCCTACTACTTGCCTTCTTATCGAAAGCAACCGATGCATTTTTAAATGGGGATATATGAATTTTCCTGGTTTAGTATTTTTTTAAATAATTTGAGTTAGGAAAAAGATATTAAGATGCGGTTTGCGCAGGCTTATTGGTTGGTCATTTGTCTATTTTCTAGTCTAAAAAAAGTCATATCATCGCATTTAAATTTTTTGAGAAAATCCAATATTTTGGTTATAATATCGAATAACGCCCTCTATCGGCGGCCGTGTAGGTCGCAACTGTCATGATTACGAGAAACCTAAAAGCCCAAGAAATGCTCTTTTCAATGATACCAAATTTATCCAAATCCATTAAGCCGTTTCGAAGTTACAGACATTTATTTCAAACAACATTCAAATACCCCCCACCACTTTATTTCGAAAGATAGAGAAAAATTGTTTTTACAAAAAATGTTCGAATTTAAGTTAACATTAAAACGCAAATACTTTTTTGTTACATTCATCGGGGAAAATCGTGAGAAACGTAACTTTATGTAATTCAATATGGTGGAAACGCCCACTGGCGGCCATCTTGGAAACTTGAAAATAATTTCCAGCATTTTCCCTTGCCCACTTTACCTATAAAATATTTTACCGTAGCTCGCTACGATCGCTAGTTTCTGAGATGCAGCCGCTTACCTCGCTTATTTGCCCACCCTGTACATTTAAATAGTATATTTGGTCGTGTTTATACCTATTTCGAGGTAGAATACTTGATTCTAAAATTAATTAACAAGTAATATATTTACAATTTGAAATTTAAATATATTGTATACTTTTCCACGAATTTGTGCACTTTACACTTTACGATTCACAACTGATTTGAATCCAATAATTCAAACAACTTTTTCTCAGACTTCCACTGCGCATCTAAATCTCGGGGAGAAGGTGAATTTGGTCAAGTTGGTTCAGTAACCTTTCTGTCCCTTAGGTATATGGCGTCAAGACTTTTTACTATCCTAAATCTTATTTACATACCCCTGTATATAGACGAAAGAGGGTCGTTAGTTGAAGACAAAGCAAGAATGAGACAGACTATAGCTAGTATACCTCTTACTTGTTACATTGCCTCATTTCTTACGTCCATCGTTTTAAAATTTAGGAACGAAGTTTGCAATGACAAGGTAGGTTAAAGGTAGTATTGCTATAATAGAATAGATTCTTTCAATGTAACAAAATTCTTCTTCTTGTTTTGGCAAGGATCATCCATTTCTGTATTTTAAATATTACGTTTTTTAGTGAGCTTGTTTTAAATACAAAAGTAATAATAAGAAATGTACAAGAAATAATTTAAACAATTAAACTCGATATTTGCATTTCTATAGATTACTTACCTATGTGGATCACTTTTTGGACTGTCAGCCTCCATATGGATAGGCGTAGGAGTATCCACAGCTTCTGATACTGAACTGTATGTTATCGCAGTTTTATTAGGTTGGTATTTCGTAAAGTAAGCAACTGCATCTCATTGGTGATACGTTCTTTCAGGAATTTGTGGATCTTCCACTATGGTGGCCAGCTTGTGTCTTACAGCCAACTTTGTGAAAACCAATGGCTATGGAGGGGGTCGTGTTTACAGTATGGTTACGTTTACAGACAAGTTAATTTCAGGAGGGGTGGTACTGTTGGTTCAAAATTTGTAAGTGCTATTCAGATATTACAGATCTAATAATAATTTGCGGAATTATTGTACGCTAAGGTGTTATGTATTTTGTTTTTAGTTCTTTCGAGAGAGTTTAAATTAAAAAAATATGTATTATATTATTAATAAATGACTAACACATATACACGATGTATCCTAAGTCTATGTTATAAATGAAGGGGTGATTCCTTGGCATTTGTCGTACATTTTCAAAAATTCCTGGCATTTGTTTGACTTGCTGACATCCATTGAACAAACATTGAACAAAGAAAATTATAAATCGAAAATGGTTTATTGTGTGAAGAAAATGCAAGAGACCTTTTTTTATTAAAAACATGATAGTAAATTAAATGCGCCCATTAATTATTTTGAAAATCCAGTGGCGTAGTTTTTCTGAGAGATTTACTGACAAAGCTCCCCTGAGCCTGGTTGGCAGATTTATATAGAAATATACCGAATTATTACTATTATTAATTAATTACACAATTTCCCCAAGTTTCGTCAATCTATGTCAAATAATTTCAGATAAAATTGAAATAATGTTATATTTTTCAAAAACTTTAGCGCCCTCTATCTTGGAAACCAGTAACTTTGGGGCCCTTTTGGGCCTAAAATAACCCAAAGAATCACCCTCTTCATTTATGACATAGACTTAAGATGCACCCTATATAACAAATTTGATTAGATATTGGAGAATTGCTAACATCAAAACTATACTGATTTTGTTAGACAAAAAATGTTTCATTTTTAATTTTTAGGCAGTGTACTCCTAAAACTGCGTGTCCAAATTTCTACGAAAATGTTCTGTCGTACATTTGTGGACTGGTGTCGGTGGTAGGACTAGCTTCTTTGGCTTTATTAGAGATCCAGATTAGGAAGATAATGCGAAGAAGTTGATCAATTGTAATATTTTTTTCTGTATGTATAAGTTATGTGTAAAAGTATTTTTAAGCTCACCGAAATTCTGTAAACTTAATATTATTCGAATATTTGAAATTTGTGAGTATTTTACAATGATTTTGAATTATATTAATGTATTTTTTTTTCTAAATAATGTATTAAGGCAACTAAATAAATTGGCGAGACTTTTCCGTTGAACTTTGACTTCACTTTGATACATCTGTACACAAAAAAAAACTCGAGTGTGAAGATGTAGACTCTGGTAGTGTTACTCATTTTGAAGCCAATAGTCTATAAAACACACTGAGTCAAAATTAATAATTTTTAGTGTTTAAGTCAGGAAAATAAGCTGGGAAATGACCATTTCGCGACTTTTTGTTTCGGCAAGCTGAATTTATCACTATAGATGCTAAATAATATGTACAGGGTGGGCAAATAAGCGAGGTAAGCGGCTGTATCTCAGAAACTAGTGATCGTAGAGAGCTACGGTAAAAAATTTTATAGGTAAAGTGGGCAAGGGAAAATGCTGGAAATTATTTTCAAGTTTCCAAGATGGCCGCCAGTGGGCGTTTCCACCATCTTGAATTACATAAAGTTACGTTTCTCGCGATTTTCCCCAATGAATGTAACAAAAAAGTATTTGCGTTTTAATGTTAACTTAAAGTCGAACATTTTTTGTAAAAACAATTTTTCTCTATCTTTCGAAATAAAGTGGTGGGGGGTATTTGAATGTTGTTTTAAATAAATGCCTGTAACTTCGAAACGGCTTAATGGATTTGGATAAATTTGGTATCATTGAAAAGAGCATTTCTTGGGCTTTTAGGTTTCTCGTAATCATGACAGTTGCGACCTACACGGCCGCCGATAGAGGGCGTTATTCGATATTATAACCAAAATATTGGATTTTCTCAAAAAATTTAAATGCGATGATATGACTTTTTTTAGACTAGAAAATAGACAAATGACCAACCAATAAGCCTGCGCAAACCGCATCTTAATATCTTTTTCCTAACTCAAATTATTAAAAAAAAATACTAAACCAGGAAAATTCATATATCCCCATTTAAAAATGCATCGGTTGCTTTCGATAAGAAGGCAAGTAGTAGGCCATGGAAATAAAAGACAAACTCCTCTCTAAAATATTCACAAGAAATGTCAGTTTATTTAGTGCTGTGATTTTAAGTCGCACGTTTTCGTATTTATAAGCGATTTTCCTTTTAAATAAAGTTGTGGTCCTGAAAAGGACCGATTTTGAAAAAAGATTAATGCCTTCTGTGTTCAAATTGCCTTCCGTCATATTCCACACATTGTTCCAGTCTTTCTTGAGTCGACAGAACCGCAGCCTCGATTTCTACCGCTGATAGTTGACGAATTGAGTTTCGAATTCTGTTTTCCATATCCATTCGTGTTGTTGGTGGAGTTTGAAAAACAATGTCTTTTAAGCGTCCCCACAAGTAAAAATCAAGACATGTCAAGTCCGGAGATCTTGCCGGCCAAGGAAATAGGCTTCCCCTTCCTATCCAGCGTTCTCGAAAGGTCCCGTTAATATGGTTTCGGACATTAATTGAATAATGTGCCGGACAACCATCTAATTGCAGAAACATAGTTCTCCTAGTTTCGAGTGGCACATCTTCCAACAAAATTGGCAAGTCGTTGATCAAAAACTCTAAGAAGCGGTTACCAGTTAAAGCTTGATCAAAAAAATAAGGTCCAATAATTCTGTCCCCAATGATACCGCACCACACATTTAGGCTCCAGCGTCCCTGGTGCTGCACTTCTCTTAACCAATGCGGATTTTCAGCGGACCAATAATGCATATTATGACGGTTTACTCTACCATCACTACTAAAGGTAGCCTCGTCGGTCCAGAGAATTTCCGTTAAGAAATTTCTGTTTTCCTCAAGCATGCCTAGCATCCATTGACAATAATTTAATCTATTATCGAAATCTTGTTCATTTAGCGCCTGGTGCAAAACTATGTGGTAAGGATGTAATCTAAAAGTAAAAAACAACATATGCGTAAAAATAATATAATCAGAATAACACTGAATTGTGTATTTGAGAGTATGTGCTAAGATACTTGGAATAAGATAAAATTATTTACCTATAATCTTTCAAAATATTTCTAACAGTTGTTCGTGCTATTCCCAAGTCTAGAGACAATGTTCTAGTTCCTACATGTCTATCAAATTCTATGTAAGCCAAGACATTGATAATGTTTTCTTCGGTCCTTCCATTGCGACGCCTGCGACGTTTAGGACGACGAAAACTTCCAGTATCGCGTAATCGCTGTACCAAGCGCGGAAACATTCTTCTCCCGTAATGACGGCGATCTGGATACCGTGCCGCGTACTGTCTTGCAGCTATAGCTGCATTTTGAAAACACTCGAAATAAATCGCAATCATGTCAACGGCTTCATTATTTGTGAGAGGCATTTTGATTAAAAAGTACTCAAATTATACGCAATCAACAATATTAGGCTGCGTGTGACAAAAGTTTGACGTTACTTGGCAATATTTTTGTTAGGCGATTGTCGTGTCCATGGCCTACTACTTGCCTTCTTATCGAAAGCAACCGATGCATTTTTAAATGGGGATATATGAATTTTCCTGGTTTAGTATTTTTTTAAATAATTTGAGTTAGGAAAAAGATATTAAGATGCGGTTTGCGCAGGCTTATTGGTTGGTCATTTGTCTATTTTCTAGTCTAAAAAAAGTCATATCATCGCATTTAAATTTTTTGAGAAAATCCAATATTTTGGTTATAATATCGAATAACGCCCTCTATCGGCGGCCGTGTAGGTCGCAACTGTCATGATTACGAGAAACCTAAAAGCCCAAGAAATGCTCTTTTCAATGATACCAAATTTATCCAAATCCATTAAGCCGTTTCGAAGTTACAGGCATTTATTTAAAACAACATTCAAATACCCCCCACCACTTTATTTCGAAAGATAGAGAAAAATTGTTTTTACAAAAAATATTCGACTTTAAGTTAACATTAAAACGCAAATACTTTTTTGTTACATTCATTGGGGAAAATCGCGAGAAACGTAACTTTATGTAATTCAAGATGGTGGAAACGCCCACTGGCGGCCATCTTGGAAACTTGAAAATAATTTCCAGCATTTTTCCTTGCCCACTTTACCTACAAACTTTTTTACCGTAGCTCTCTACGATCATTAGTTTCTGAGATACAGCCGCTTACCTCGCTTATTTGCCCACCCTGTACAATAACATAATAGTTTCCACAGTCATAAAAATTGGGGAGAAGATTGTTTACAGGGTGGTTAATTGTATAATTTTTGCGTAAATTCACGTTTTTCGCTTATAACTTTTTTCCGTTCATTTCCACGAGAAAACAGTAAAGTACTTTTTTTTCGTCTTGAATAGACCTACAAAACTAGCTCTCGAGCGCCAAAAAATATTGATTCGATCAAAAGTTATAAACAGAAGAAGTTTATTTATGACTTTTGAATTAAACATTTATAAACTGCGTTATTATTACCAGAACGTTTTGGCATCGCATCCTCTTATTCCTTATCACTGTCTAATAACTCACATGAAATCTGGAATCGGTAAGTTGAATAGTAGAAGTTATGGCCTTTAATTAACTAATTATAGTCTGGATGATCCCGAGGATTTTCCACAATCGCACTGATTTTTTTTCATGGTAGATTTCATAATAATACATTGAAATCTATCATTTTTTTTAAATTTCAAATTTGCAACCTGGAATTTTTATTTTTTAGCCATAGATGCAAAATACGACGCACGAGCGTGATATAGTTATTATTACATATTCGGAAAGCTTATGAAAAGAGCTTTAAGTTAAAAAAAAATCGTCAGGATTCGTTGAAAAATAACAATCTAGTAAAATCTACATTTAGGGTAAAAACGGACCCAAAATTTGCTCAATCATGGTCCAAAATTGATTTTGTTCTACATATCTTAGATGTTTTAGACGAAAGCTGCTCAATTCATAGAGAGATATCATTTGAGCTTATATTTTTAATTTTTCAAGAAATATTTAAAAAAATTGTCAACAACTTCAAGAGTCTAGGCTGTTGAATCAGAAGATACATTTCCTGGATTCACATCTCGATTCCCCATTTAACATTTACCATTTACTTTCCATACAACCTTAGGGACTTTAGCGAAGAAAAGAGCGAAAGGTACCATCAGGACCTCAAAGAAATGGAAAGGCGATATCAAGGAAGATGGGACGTAAATACGAGTATGTTAGTTGACTATTGTTGGAATCTGAAACAGGATGTACCGGAAACCAAAAGAAAAGACATTCTCTTCGTAGATCATTTGAAAACAAAAGAGTCAGATAATCTACAAACAAGAACCATAATCTTGTTAGTTTCAGCTAAGCGATTACTCATTTTTAGGCTAAAATAAGCGATTTTTGGGTTCATTTTAATCCTAAGTATAGATTTTACAAGATACCGACCTGTTATGTATAAATTCTGACTACGGTATCATTTTCCTCTCATCAAAATACGTCGGAAATGATATCTCAGATCCTTGGATTTTGTATGCCTGAATTCTATTAATTAAAATGGCCATCCCCAAATATTAGAATCCAAACTTTGACGAAGAGTGTATTTTATTGATTATTGACATCAAAATAAGTAGCACTACCGGAGTATTTGATTTTGTGTCACTATTTAAATTCTTTATTATTTTACGGAAGCAAATATTTCACGAACACAACTACTTTATGTTCATTTTTACTTACGGATGCTGTAGTAGTACCCAATAATCGTTATCGTTTTCAAGGTCACACGTTTTAGATACATGATGTGACATGATATGTCTAAGAAGCACAGAGTACCAACCAGAGATCCGAGTTGATAGGGAAAAGTTGTCTCTGTTTTTTATCTTTCTCTGAACCTTATTAAACGCAATACTTCTCTCTTTGTCGCTTTAAATGTAAAACAGAGGTAGGTGGAGCTAGAGCTCGTTCTCGGTATAGAAGAAATTTGAAATGGGTTTGGGAAATAATAATGTTTCTGATACAATTTAGTAGGTGGCGCTAGGTGGAAAATATTTATGAGATTAAATTTTTTGAATTTTATAAAATTCGACAGATGGCCAGATAAAAAAACGAGAAGTTGATAAATTCAAGATACGTTCAGTAAAACTTATATGGTTTACAGAAATTAGTTAAATAGCAATGAAAATAATATTATTAACATTATGACGATCGCATTTTATATAACCTACGCATAGGTTGCAGGTAAGTACGTAAGTAAGTAGTTTATATATAGCGTTGATATTTGTGTTGTATAGTATTTTTTCAGTGCCCATTATTGTATTGACTGTTAATTTAATGTTTAAGTGTGTTTTTTGCGTGAGAAACTTTTGGTTTTCCAATTTTTTTGACACTTGTGACAATGACATTATATTGTATTATTTGTGGGTATTCCGAAGAAGATGTGAAAAAATTATTCTGTTTTTTATTTTGACAAATATACATATATGTATATTTTTCCTTGATGATATAAGTAAACTTGTTACTATAAATATGCGAAAAAAATTGTCATCAGTAATCGAAAAATATATGATAATTTTACTACTGAAAAAAAAATATCTATCTGTTATAAATTATAAAATATGATAATTATTTACTACAGTGTAAAACTCTCAAATCATAATAAAAATATATTCCACTAATATATAAAAGAGTAGTTAATACTTATTATATTATATCTTATTTAGGTATGTCTAATATGTCAGTATATATAATTTATTGTATTATATTTTAGATCCAAAATCTGGCAAAAATCCCTTGGTATGATATATCAGGAAAAATTATCTGCACATATACGACATTGTGATAAGCATTTTGAAAAAAAAAATGTTTTAGCTACATATAAAAGTTAAATATATTGATAATAATATAACTCAGTGTATTATTTTTACCATGTCTAAATAAAAAATTTAAAATGAAAAAAACATGCTTACATGTTACTGCACAAGATTTTACACAAATTTTTGTATAAAGTAGGTTGAGATATTTCCAACCTGATACTTTATATAAAATTTTGCAGAAAATCTTGTATATTGGTAATAGGATTTAAAGAATATTTCAAAATTCCCGCTATGTGGCATACCGCGCCATCTACGTAGGTTTTACATTAAGAGCGAGAGAGTAAAGTGATATAGCTCTGTCTCTTGAACTACAATTACACGTTCACTTGGTCATCTGGTTGGTAATCTGTGCTAAGAAGTGACATTTCTTATTCGGAAATGGGTTCGTAAAACCGTATTTTAAGGCGAGGTTAAGAAAAAACAAATAACTGTTCCATCGTCAGCACAACCATCATCAGCCATTTACTAGACTTTGCTTTAAAAACTACAACGAGGTTTGTTTCTTAATATTAGCAAGAACTGTCTATAAAAACAACAGATTTACTGAAACATATTTGAACCAGAATTTTACTTCCATTCGAGCCAATGCCCATCTATATATTTAAACCAAATAGCAGGAATTGTTGAATAACGGCAGCTTGTGTCATATTTTTTACATGTATCCATAAGCTTGCGGATACTCATCATAAAAAAACTATTTGGTGTAGCTTTTAACCACCTTTGAACTGCCTCAGTTTTCTCATTAACATTTGTAAGAAGTTAGCCTTTGAAGTTCCAGATAAATGAGAGTCTAATAACGCCAAATTTGGACAGTAAGATGGATATGGCTGCACCTCAAATTTCAGGTGAAGAATATCTAGGGATATGAATATTTAATTTTGTCGGTAATACACTAGGAACAGAAATTGAGGGATATTAAGAAAATCCCAAAATTTTGGGTGATTTTCAAAGAACTGAAACTTGGAGGGAAATGGTCACAGAGAGAATAAAAAAGGAAATTGAAGCTTCAAGTGTCTAGTTTTCTAGTTTAAATTTTTTTAGCGTCAGCAGTTTTTGAGTAATCATAAGAAAATCAACGGAAAAAAAATTGTAATATTTTGCTTTTTTAAAAAGGCCTGTGGACTTAAAAAATTTTTTTTGGTAATTTCATTATAAAGATCTTTTAGATAATTTAATTCTCTTCAATTTGAGCGATTCTGGAGCCTTGTACGATTATTTGTCGCTCAGTTATCGTCGATCAAAGCAAACAAATCATTTTTGACTTTGGCAATCAATAACTCAGGAAATAATGGTCGTACAGAAAATTCAAGCAGGGTTTTGAAAACTGCAAAGTATTCTCTACAAGTCGTAATTATGGGTTTTTGATAAAAAACATTTTTTGAAGTCCATAGGCCTTTTTAAAAAAAGCAATAATTTACATTTTTTTTCCGTTTATTTTCTTATGATTACTCAAAAACTGCTGACGCTAAAAAAATTTAAACTCCAGATCCGAAAACTAGACACTTGAAGCTTCAATTTCCTTTTTTTTATTCTCTTTACGACCATTTCCCTCCAAGTTACAGCTCTTTGAAAATCACCCAAAATGTTGGGATTTTTTTAATATCCCTTAATTTCTGTGCCTAGTGTATGTTGATTAACGTCCACATCAAATAGCTCTTTCGTAAAGTCATCCGCAAGTTTGTGGATGGTTTACTGGGTATGTTACAAAGCAAAGAGATTGTGTTAAAAAACTACAAACAAGTAATTCCTGTAAGAGCCCTTACACCAGCGCCATTCAACAACCCCTGTTTCAGTCGCTCAAACAAATTCAGTCGTTCTTCGCCCTCATAGGATTCCTGTACGTAGACACAGGATCCTTATATATAGGATTCATTTCATGGAGACTCTTGGCTTCTTCTCTGAAGCGCCTATACTCTTCCTTCTCCAGCCTATAGATCCTGTATTTGGCACAGGCGATTCCTATTATACCGGCTACGATAATTGCAGCGAGGGCAGCGATCCCAGTGGTTATAGCCGCGAAACTTGCGGTGAGCATGCATTCCTTTGTCACCAGCCAGTGAACGATGTCGTCGTCCTTTTTAAGGTAGCAACATTTGAGCGTGCAGCGAGTGTTACCCTGGTAGATGATGGTTTCGCATTCGCTGGCATCTGAAGGCATAATAAAAAGAGGATTTTTATTCATCACAGAAGATACCCAGAGAAAAATGAAGAGACAAATTTCTAAAATTGTTGACCAGAATATGTTATCTGTCAAAATGTAACGTTTATGAAGCAATCAAGTTCTTCTTGGTGCTTTTTTTGTTGATTGTGTCTCGCGTATGTATGACATCTAAAGCTGGCTCCGGACAATGCGGTCACTTGCCAAACATTTGTCAAATATTTGCAGATTACTTAGGAAAAAAAGTTTTATCATATAGTAGGTATGAAATATTAGTACATAGCTTTGTCGAATGTGTGGCAAGCGAATATATGTTTTCAAATGTATCCACATGCAGTATCCACATACGGATACGAAATTCGTTTATGTTTGACAAATATTTGGCGCATCATTTGGAGACGGCTTAATATAGTAGAGTTATATGTGAGCATATTCTTGTAACATAAACAATGGAAATTTTTATAAAGTCAAAGATATAATTGAAAGTATGTACCGTTCTTTTCTTTAGTAATTAGTGTGCACCTATAGGTACATAAATTTGATTAGTGTTATTATTATTGTATCTGAAAACTATTCTATATAGTTTTTATTATATATAGCACTCCTATCAAACTTTTGTAAACTCTTTAATCTATACCAAAATTTTTGAGATATTTGTCATTTTATGTAAAAAAACGCCATTCGTATAGGTGAGGAAACATAATCTCGTCATCTTGACATTTTTAGGGCGTCACACTTCTCGTACGCTGCATGATTTTTGTCGGACAAGTTGACCACTGTTTGTTTCACAAATTTGTGCAAAACCATACTTATCGTATCAACTTCAACGTCACCTGTTACGTGAGTGTTGTACAATAATGAAAACGTAATATTGACAGTTGGTAGAAGGAAGCACAGAAACAAGCGCTTAGGTGGGGACTTCTGGAAGGAGGCCTAAATAGTTGAAGTGAGAACAGTGTGGAGATGGGAGTAAGACGATCGGCGGGCAGTGTGACAAATTAGTGAAAAATCAAAGTGTTTAACCCGTATTAATTAGCAGGTAATATTCTTTGTACTTTGTTGTTAATTATTCTATGTAATCTTATGATTGTGATGATTATAGATGTTTAATGATAACAATTCTTCTCTGTACGTTTAGCCTCCATTGCTTTATGTTCAAGGTCATATATTTTTCTAAGGTAAAATTGTTACAATTATTATTAACGATTGCTCATTATTTATTACATGTTAAAATATGTATATATTGTCGTGACTGCCCAGATATTGCAATACCAACTCCTTTGTTTCACATGTCATACGCATATAAGAGCTTTGTTGAATTTACTAACATTTTCGTCCGTGAGGAATGAATCTGTAAAAAGAATAATTAAATACAAAAAAAGAATTGCTAAAACAGATCTTTCGAAATCTCAACTCATAGTTGGATTGCCTCCCGTATGAGACTCCAGTACCTTCCGGCTTTGCCGGCTAACTAACATATATACATATATTTAGTGAGACATTAAATGAGTTGGGTGTTATTTATCATTAGCAAAGGATCTTAATTTATGCTTTTTGTTATCCGGTGTTTTGTATTTATATTTGAGTAGTTAGAGCAACGATCATGGGTTTCTCTGTCATGCTCTTTCCCCACAGGAGCTCTAGGTGAGCATGGCACTCTCATTTTATGTTAAATAGTTGTTAATGTTTTTTGTTGTTCTTTCTAATTGTCACATGTTTAATTTGAAGACTTGTACAAAAATAATAAAGTTAGGTGTATTTACTCTGCCTTTATTTTATAAATTTAAACCATACTTCCCCTCTTTAAAGTTAGTTAAATAGATACATACAACGTAGGTATTCCTTATGACGATCACATATTTTTGGCCACAACTACGTTTATTTTTGTTTTTTTCGATCGAACCCGGGGTTGTTATACTACACATTACTTAAGCAATTTACGCAAAATGGAACTTGCATGTATAAGGATACATAATGACGCCATTTTGACATTTTGGGGATGGTGGATAAATGGGAACGCGGAATGATTTTTGTCGGATAAATAAATTTTTAAATGTTTTGTCATAAAAACTGACCATTCCGATAAAAAAGAAAATGGCATGTATCTCATCGTAGCATAGCGTCAGAACGACAATTTCCGAAATCGCTCGTTCGAAAACGCGGCAACACCGAAAATTTTCGAAAGGGAAAGGTTTGTTGGACGCAAGTACAGAGACTATGGGATCTTTGAACCAGAAATTTTAAACGTCGTGGAAGAGGATACTGGTACCAGTATTCGAAGATTTGCCACAAAATCTTAAGTTTATATTATAAAAATCAGGTGAGTAAACAGATTATTTATTTTGTGTATTTCATTTTTTCATTACTGCTTGAGTTGTTGCTAGGTTACTTGTTAAATACTGATTCATAGTTTGTTTTACTTAAAAGAATTAAATTTTAGTTTTTCTGGGATGGTAGAGCTCGTGCTGAACACCCTCTCAACAAAAGTAACGTGCCAAACCTCAGTGGGTGTAATAACTTTTCCTTTAAAAATAAGATTTGACAATAATGCACAGCCCAGTTACCAATTGTGCAAGCTCTGCGATTAAAGCGCAAGAGCAGCTAGGATGAAGCACACAAGTACTAACGATATTTTACCAAAATACAAAAACATTTTCACCACTATCTGTATTTGGTATCCATATTGCTTCAAATTGTGTAAATGCTGCGACAAGTACATTTTCCCTTTCGCATATTTATTTAATTTAAACTAGCTGTCACTTACTGCAAATACTTTTCCTCCTGTCCTCATCCACCTCCTGGATCAAGAACTTCGTAGCACCCATGACGCCGTGATCGGTGCCATTCAAGACAGCGTCTTCGATAGACTTTATGTAAAGCTCACATAAAGTGTTGTTCTCCTTGTTATTCTCACAGAACTGACCCGAGAAGCCGCTCTCGCAATTGCAGTGATTGCACACGCACTCTCCGTTTCCGCTGCAGAATTGCATGGCTTCGAATAGCCTACACCCAGACTTGGATTTCGAACAGGAACAGTCGTCGCCCTCGAATTCCTCGTTGCAGGAGCATTTTCCTTCGATGCATTTGCCTTGAGAGGGCCCACTGCATATTTCTCCGTTTTTAGATGTTGGACACTGGTATTGGCAGTATTGCCCGTCGAATGGGTAACCACAGAGGCACTTGCCACAGACGCAATCACCGCTGAAAATGTACGGGCAAGATTAGAATTAAATGACAGAATAATCGACATGTAGAACTGGTGAAAAGAATTGACTTTAAGTTTTCAAAGACAATTTTGCCCTTTCAAATCAGAATGATGAAATTGCTTCATCAAAATACAAAAAATCATTCTTAAAAAATAATAACAATGGACATTTTTACCATACAAAAACTGCTAATGACTAATTTAGAAAAAATTAATACCTTTTATAAAGAAATAATATGTGGCATATAAAGCAAAGAAGTTCAAAGTTTTTTTATCAGTTTCGAATTATGATTATTTTGCTATGAAGGTATTTTCAATAATTTTTAGTGGTTACATTAAAAATTCTTTGTAGGTTATACCAATAATTGGCTTAACTGAGATATGTCGTGACGAATTAATAAAAATTACCGTAGATGATGTAGAAGATAAGAGTGATATGCTAATAATAAACATTCATAATACAGTACGAAATACACAAAGAACATTTGAGATTTTGAATACATCCATAAACAGTATCCCCAAGATGTAACATTTCTTTACATTTGACAAATATTTGGCTAGCGATCGCATCATCTGGAGTCGACTTTAAGCTAAAGGCACATTCACATATCAAAACATCATGGCAAAACATTATTCAAATGTGTAAGTCTATATTTATGTAACCCGATATTCAATATTATATTCACAACTTAGGTATTCAAATATTTAAAAAATGTATGGCACTGATGTTTATATGTTTTTTTTTTTTGATAATGATTTATATTTTTATATAAATTTGCTTCCATTTTAATTGTCAAATTGTCAAAGATATACATACTTTCTGTTGCAAATGTATCCATCAGCAATTGCTTTGCAGGAACCAAAATCTTTATTGTCACAACTTTCGTCGCATAGCTTTCCAGTCCTAGAAAAATAATAATATGTTGATTTTAAAGTAAAACCATGACCATATTCTTATTATATTTTTTGCATTTTTATTAAAAAGTTTATTCAAACCAAATCTGAAAATTTTTCTAAAATTAAATGCTCATTAGCACCAGCAACTCATATGTTAAAAAGTAACTTCAAAGATAAGTTTATTACTAATAATTTTGTAGGATACAACTATGTGGTCTAAAACATCGTCCAGGATCGAATTACAGTATCTAGGAAACATGTTATACCTAAAAAATAGATATAATATATTTAAATATTATTAATTATCGCGATTGAACAATATTTGGATTATTTTCATTTCTTTATACAATTAATATGGGCAAGATATGTTTATATGAGAGATGTTTACTAGATATTATCGGTGTAATTGAACGTTGTACAGCACTTTAGTCCGCAGAGAAGTTGCTCCCTGCAATATCATAAGTTATTCATTATTGATACTTGTCTTTGAAGTTGCTTGCTTAGCATATCCAGATAACAATTTTAGGAACATTTTTCGAATTGTTTTTAGCTAATTGAAATCAATATATTTTAATGTAAAAATATGAAGTTTAAGTTTGTTTCTCTTATTTTCTTTTAAGGGAAGTTATGTTTTTATTAGAAATAAATAACATTCTGATGTTCAGGCTGATTTTTAAAATAACATACACATTTTGATGTAAAAAACATTGACGTTTTGACAATAAAGGGGTAATACTTTAGAATTAGAATCTTTGAGGAAATATATTCATATGAATTTATATCTTAACAGTTTACTTTTTGAGATACAAGGTATTACTTCATTAAAAGTTCGGAATACCTATTCACAATCAGTAGAAATTTAAGAAAATTCAAAACTTCCATATAATTTTTTTTTAGATTTTTATTGATTTTATTTGAAATTTTGTTCTCAACAAAATAATCCTATAACTTATAGTTTTCCAATAACCAACAGTTTTAGAATTATTTTCAATTACATAAATCGATTTTATATTAAAATTCAGTATTAGTTATTTTTACTTACAATTAGTTATGTTGCTAGCCTAAATTTCATTAATCTACCTCAAACATCTCTCGAGATATCTGCGTAGATCTTATAAAAAAATTGCACTCTACCACGAGTTCTAAGCCGTCTAGGATATAAGTTCATACCACATTTTTAATCGAGACGATCTAAGGAATCACCCTCTTTATTATCAGAACATACTTAAAAACCATCTTGTATTACAGAAAAAAATATTTTCATTTCCTTTTTTCATATATTTCCTTACCATTCGTCCTGACATATACACTTCCCACATCTAAAATTTCCATTGGAACAAGTCAATACTTCTCCGTCGTAGTTTTTACAAGAACATAGTCCGGTGTAGGTGATATTCAAGGCTATTTTCTCGTTGATATTCTTCTCTTCAATAAATAAGAAGTCCTGGTGAAAAATAAAGTGACATTTATAATTAATGCTAAATACTGGAATGACGAATATTTATTATTTCACTTTTCATTGTTTTTGTATGTATATTCAATAATAATGGGAAAAAAGAGCTCGTTGCAGGACACTTTCCTCATAGCAGTTATTTATGAAATTTGTATAACAATTAACTGTGACTTAATAAAGACAATCATCAAGACAAGCTAACTGCAGAAGAATATATCTTATTTCATAGTCACAAGTCATTTATAATTTGTCATAACAACAAGAGGTCCAAAGATGGATCCCTGAGGTACTCCATACAGTCGAGTCATCTACTCACATTCAATTTTGTCGGAGGTCCTTTCTGTGTCAATTGAACCGTGAATTCCACCGAATTTTCTTCGACGTTGTAGCATGCCGACGTTTCGTTCATTACGCCGAGATTGTCGCAGTCGGCGAAAAATTTTACGTCCAAATTTTCGTGCAACGTGGTGTTAATGGAGAAACTCACTTGTCGCGCGAAATTATAGTAACCTAAAACATTTAATAGCCTAAAAATTGTCTTAGATAATTTACAACTAATAAAATTTAAAATGGAATATTTTGATCAGAAACTGATATATTCGGGGTGAATTCTGATGTACCTTTAGTTATTAATTCCAGAATATTTTTGGCATCTTCTTGCAATTCACCCACAAAAGCTGAGTCTCTGAAGAGTTCTCTAGTGAGACTCTTATAGTATTCTAATTTGCGCTGATCTTTGACAGCAAAAATGATATTTACCTAAAAATGACAAACAATATGAGCACATCAAAATATGCGGAAGAAAGTTTTACAATTTGTGAATGGTTTAGAGGAGAAAAAATATAAAAACAAAAAAGTGACAGTATGAAATGTTCAAGCTGCAAAATTTAAAAAATGGTGGCATTTCTACTATAAATAGATACAGTTGTCATAATTTTTAAGATACGGGACAGTACAATAGCATGTTACATAAATATTCGTTCAATTTGTGTATCCTAATGTTTATTACTCAAACTTTTACTAATTTAAAATTTATTAACCTTTAAAGTCTGTTTGAATTATATGCGACAGTCATTGTACTCATTTTAATGGAAAGAGATAGATAGCCATACCTATATATTTTAGGTTAGGTTTCAATTCTAGCTTTTTATTAGCCCCCTGTAAAATTTTAACCTCAGTATATCAAATACCATCAACTTTGACTTCGAGTTTTACCAAAAAAAATTATCACTTCCTAAAGAAAGCAAAAGTAGGCGAAGTCTGTAAGATTGCAAAGCAATTAAAAAATAATATAATGCTATGAGCTGTGTTATTCTAACACCATAGAATGACTTACTTTTTTCTCCTTCAAGAAAGTATGAATCTGCCCCACAGACGGAAAATCATATGTTAAGGGACTTATATGGTTCCCATCATCATCTAGAAGGCAAGTACCATTAGGTTTTAGTACAGCACCCACCAATAATCCATCTCCAGCAGAATGCAACAAACTGTCTGTGGGCAACAGTATTATTTTCCTTGAATCTTTCGACCAACCTATCTTTTGCTCGCATACCAAAATTTGTAGGATCGCATCTAACGCCCCGTCTAAGTCGTCGAGGTTGGCTGTTGTCTTACTACTAACTACCTAAAGGAGTTAGAGATTTTTAATAAAATTTGTAGTTAATTTACTACGACAGAAACATTTGTTTCTTTGTTGCTTTTGATAGTACCATTGTATAAGTAAATACTTTACTTATACAATGATAGTACTCAGATTAATAGTAAAATTAAGCAAACAAAGGAAATGTCGACCTAGGATTTAAGAAAGTCAAATTTTGATATCATGCTGATAAAACTAAACCCCAAACAGCAAATAGTTATTTATTCTATAAGTGTTTTAAGTAGTATTTTATCCACGCAAGAATGTTTAAACGCGAGAACGTAGTTCGAACGTTTTTAATTTTAAGTGGATAAAAGGCAATTAAAACACAAATGCAATACAACGTATTATCCATAATCACATCACAATCATATTTGTGGAGTCAGAATTAATGGAATTTAATAAAAGAATATTCGCACGACATGATATTTCTTACTAGTATTCAATGGAACGTGGTAGGTTTTGTTATACCTACTGATTGCTATGGTACGTTGTTCATTATCAATAATTTAATAAACAGTTTTATCTGAATTTGGTAAAAGTGCAAGGAAGTATTTGTGTTCCTGTGGTTATTTTTGAAGAAGCTCAAGAAGCAATTTTCCATTTATTGCCAGCGAAATTCAGGGAACATTACGAAAAAATGTTCGTCGAATTTAACGAATGACGGGAAAAACAGAGAGTAATTACAATAAATGAAGAAGTCATGATATCGTATTTTTTAAATTTGAAGAAGAAATATGCAATTTCATCTATGTGGTCGAAATATTCAATGTTGAAAGCTACTATAAAGGTCTACAGAAATATGGATATTGGAAAATATAACAAGCTTACTGCTTATTTGAAGAGTGATACAAAGCAAAAAAAGTTGCAGTATTGGAAGGAGCACATGTTCAAGAATTTTTGACTGGGGTTTTCGATAAAGAATACTTAATGATTAAGGTAATATCTCTTTACCTTTTACATATTGTTAGGTATATAGTGAACTTTGAATTATTCTGGTGTCTGTCGATGCTGCGAATTGACAAATTTGAAAATTAGTGACATACAGGACGTTGGCAGTTACCTGCTTGTTTCAATACCTGACACCAAGACGGGCATTTCAAGAAAATTTACAATTATAGAGGAAGGATTTTGCGTGAATGCTGTTGAAATATGCAGAAAATATATTTCTCTGCGGCCAATTTGCCTAACACAAGACAGATTCTTTTTAAGATATGATATCATCAATCAAAAATGTATTTCTCAGTACTCTCAATAGTTGCTCAATTCCTGAATATCGCAAATCCAGAAGCATATACTGGCCATTTTATGAGGCGCACTTCAACAACTTTATTGGCCAATAAAGGTACTGATCTTACAACCATCAAACGGCATGGTGGATGGAAGAGCTCCTCTGTAGCAGAAAGTTATGTTGAGGAGTCTATATCTAACAAACTTGATATTACAAGGAAAATCCAATGAAAATATACCTAGCTGTTCCTTACAAGAAAAGACATCCGTAACTTGTGCAAATTCTTCACAACCTGCAGATGTTATGTGTTCAGAAAATGATTGCAACAATGCTACAAGGGTAGTTATTAACAGAAAGGAAGTTAAATGTGATAAAAAATGTTAATGTTAATAAGTAAATAAATTAAATTTGATTTATTATAGGTATATTATTTTTTCATTATTCTACTAATGAAATAAAGTTACTTTATCTACTCCTATTAATTTAGTTTTAATTATAGTGAGTTATTATAACTCACGCTGGGCTTCTACAATGATAATTCGGTATGTAAATAGTGTACGCAGTAAATTCTTGGAAATTTTTAAGCCGATAAATACGTTCCATTGGTGTAAAATGGAAAGAATTTTTAACAAGTGGAAAGGAATGAATAATTAAAAGATTTTAAAATTATTAAATTGCCAACGCCTCTCAGTAGGCGGAACTGTCAATTATTATCATTGAGGGGACTAATGTCATTTGATATTTTAACAAAATAATTTTGACGTTTTCAAATCAATTTCGAATAATAGTCCTAAAAAAGATGAATTTAGATAGCGAAGATGAGTTATTATGTACACCTCCAGAAATAAGAAAAGCAGCTAATAATGCAATACAGAATTTATTACCAGAAAAATCAAAAAACAAGTAGGTATAACCTACTTGTTGATAAAGGTGTATATAAAAATTTTCAAGATTGGTGTAGCAATAAAAACGTTAACTTGTTTACAGAAAATGTAGTCGTAGATAAAGTATAGTATTCAACTTGCGGTAATGGTCATAACTCACTTGATGAATTACAGCACTCGCCTGCGGCTCGTGCTGCAAACTTCATCTGCCTGAGTTATGACCTGCATTATATGTATGGATAAAAGTCCGATTATTTATTATAAGTTGATTGTGGGTAAAGATTATTTAATAGATTGGTTTCGCAAAATGTCCTGAATTATTGAATCGGATGTTCAAAATTATCCTCAAGAAAGCAGATTCTTTATTTGTAGAGAAAATTCTCATGGAGATTGGATATGGTACATCCAGTAACATAACTGGTGCTTTGGTTACACCGGCCGCATTTGCGGTCGGGGTAGACGACGGATGGGACCCACCTACAAAGGCTATCCAGGCCAACATGAGAAGAGGCAGGAGTAGATATATGAGGCCGGTTCTGGACCAGGAAGTGACGTGGCAAGGTCACGTGGGGTCAAGGTCACC
>NW_019417570.1:0-40758 GCF_000390285.2 Anoplophora glabripennis
CCCCCCCCCCTACATTTTTTTCTAGCGGTGGCTCTGTTAACAACCAAACTCAATGGATTAAAAATAAAATATGGAAATTAGGGTAACATCATTGTATCATGGGTGGATAATATTTTATAAAGTGGCTAGCTACAGTCGTAATAGTCTGAACAGTAGTCTAATAAAATTATTATACCTAATTAAAAAACGGAAATTGCAAAAATAGCAAAATGGGTATTAGTTATTTATTAAAATTTAATTAACAGCAAAATAGAAAATTAATTTTTCATTTAAACACATGATCATATTTCTTAGGCCACATTTTATATAAATGTTTCTAAACATAAATAATGGGGTAATAAGAATAAGTTAAAGAGAAATTCCTAGAAATGTAGGTACATCTATATTTATAGAAACGCTTTGTGTATGAGATACAAGAAACGTTTAAAGTTAATGAAAAGGACTTACTTCAAGTTACAAAGAAGTATGTAAGTATGGTTCCCTTCAACTGTTCTTTGAAAGAATAGTTGAAGAGTACCATACAAAAAATATTTTAATTCTTTCATTGATGAGGACGTGGTTAATTGGATTATTGTCGTTATTTAAAAATAACTTGACTTGCCACTTTCAGTCGATCAATAAATAATGTTACTAGCAAAATCTAGGCTAGCGAACTAGATTTTAATTATTTGTGGATAATACTTAAAAATTTTTATTTGTCGACGTTTCGTCACCACACACGGTGTAACAGCGATGTTTTGATAAACTTTCAGAGATTCCACTCTAATAAACAAAATACGTTTAATGATTTTTGCTAAAATTTATTTGTGCAATTTAGTTCTCTTAAAAACTGACCATTGTCGAATTACAAGGGGTGAGCATAAAAAAAACCACCTTCAAAAAAAAGTCAAAAATGAGAAGACAAATCTAGGTACATAGGTACGCATTGAGGTTGAGCATGAGCGTAGGTAACATTTTTGCTTGGGGTGGGCCTTGAGAGGCCAGCTGGTCAGCCGGCTAGTCCGACCAAAAAGAAACACAGATACCTATTTTGTAGGTAAATAATTATATATTATATTATGCAATATTATATATTACGTTGGTAGAAAATTAGCATGTGGCCAGCAACGGGAGCCGCTCGGTCAGGTGGAGCGAGAGAATGAGATGAGAAACAAGTCAAATCTATTGCGTTTGCTTCCTTTTTTTGTCTTTACTTGAGTGAAAGATTATTTATTTGATTATTTTTAATTTCATGATATTATTGGATAAATTTCTGGTGTGGTCTCTACACGCCTGAGGTTGAGAATTCGGCGGTTGCCGGATTGTGCAAAAGTCTTGTATATTTTGGAAAATTTTACAAATGTATAAAATTAAGAACATTTGGCATCCTGCAAGAAGTCTTGGTAGGACACAAGACAATTGAATAATTAGCTTAAATGGTAGACGTCCACCGAAATTCAGAACGGTTAGCAACCCAATAACATATGCATTCTAGAAGAAATCTCAAAAGCCACAAAGGTTTATTTGGAAATTATCCAAATTGAGGTTCTCTGATGCCAAATAACTTTTTTGATACTTGAAAGCGCCCTTATGTCCCATAGTATTGACTACCATAAAAAGTAGGGATTCTTGTATCATTTGATACATTTAGTCGAGTATCGATACCAATAATGATTAAAACCAGTATACAGGGTCGGAAAGTACCGATGGTCCATCTGCCATTACGTGAGAGCGATAAAGTAAGTCATATAAATCCGTACGATAGAGAAAGATGGCTATAATGAAGGCGGCTAATAGTCACCGCCCATTTCGCCCTTCCACAAATAAGAAGTGGATCTTATTTGTGGGAGGGCGAAACGGGCGGTGACTGTGAGACGCCTTCATTATGGCCATCCTTCTCTATCGCATGGATTTCTATGTCTTACTTTATCGCTTTCACGTAACGGCAAATAGACCATCGGTACATTCCGAACCTGTATAATAGAAAAGTTTAAAATATAGCGCATTAAATTCAACCAGATAATTACAAACATAATGTATTTATTTATTATTAAAGTAAATAAATAAATAAATAGCACTAATCATAATTAAAACCATTCTTCTTTTAGAAATAGATTTAGAAAATAATAACTTTGTTACCTACCCTTATCTCTAAAAGACTATTTCTGGAATATTTAATTCCAAAATAATGGACTGTGGAATTAAGAATGTATACCTATCGACTAAAATGCATGATAGTAGAATTAGCTACATATGTTTTACTACCTAACACAAAAAAACAAAATACAAAAGAAAATTCAGAAAATTGCTTTAATTTATACATACAATACTTAAAATTAAATAATGGTAACGTCTTGCTTCTGTTTAAAAGACAACTAATTATTAAATATATTAAAGAGAGAAGATAGCAATCTATTGTAGGTACATTATGAAATTACGCTAAGCTACAGCTCTACATACAGGGTCGGAAAGTCCCCATGGTTCATCGGCCGTTACGTGAGAGCGATAAAGAAAGTCATAGAAATTCGTACGATAGAGAAAGATGGCTATAATGAAGCCGTCTAATAGTCACCGCCCATTTCGCCCTTCCAGAAATAAGATCCACTTATTCTTATTTGTGGAAGGACGAAATGGGCGGTGACTATTAGACGCCTTCATTATAGCCATCTTTCTCTATCGCACGGATTTCTATGACTTACTTTATCGCTCTCACGTAACGGCGGATGAACCATATGGGGACTTTCCGATCCTGTATATGTAAAGGAAACCTTCATGTACTACGTTTGTGAACTATAAGAAAGAAAGTTGCATACTGTGGTTGCATACAAAGTTTTTCTGAAATCGCTGTAACTGTTTATAGTTGTATATTAAAAAACATTTTTTTTTAAATTTTACACACGTAGATCTCTCGAAAAGGAAGTCTTTCTGAGCAGATTTCACATAGGATAGGAACCTTTTTGGTTAATTTGTCAATGTAAACTGAATCATCATTAATGTTTGGCCAAGCACTGTATTAACACTTTGTATAGTGTATACCCACGTATTTTGTGATAAGGTGATGAGAAATTTATGTGACATAAAAAAAGAAGAAGAAGATTGAGGAGGACAATGAGGATATGAGGAAGAATTAGAAATTTAGAAAATTTATTGGTTATGTTATTATTGTTATATTAGTTATTGTGGTTGGGAAGAAATTTAAGAAATGTTTTAGGACAAAAGCATATTCGGAATTGAAATAAAATAATAATAAACAAGTCAAAAAAAACTTAAGTTAATTGAATATCCTTGTAAACAGTGAAAAACTAAAATTTATTTAGAATTAAAGGACTATTCTATCTGCTAAATTATATTATAAATATTAGCAATGTCTTTAGCAAATAGGAATAGTGAATACTATATTGCTCTAGAATGTAAAGATCTGCAAGCAAATGCAATGGCTGTAGATTCCACAGGAACTTATGTATTACTAGCAGGGTATGTTGATATCATAAAGCTATATTTTTAAAATTTTTCAATTTTGAATAAATTAGTTTTGTTATAATCTGTATCATTACATTCAATGAATTGAAAATATTGAGTCAATACCTATTTTATTATAGTTGTTTTTATTTATTTTAAACAATATACTGCTATTTTAGTGGCGAAGGAAATATTTACTGATAAAAATACAAATCGTTGATTATTTGAAAACTATGTAGGTATACTATGGGATGTTTCTTATTAAAATGTTTAAAATATATTATTATTAATATTGGACTTGTATATATGTACTTGTTTAATATTGCCTTTTTAATTCTTAATGAATTTTATTATATTTAAAAACTGTCATTGAATTATTATGAATTGATAAAAAAAATATTCACTTTTTGTTAAGAAAAATATTTTTCAATCAATTATCTTTATCTGAATTACAGGAGAAGGTATTTAGCTATTAGGAATTTAGACGAACAATTTGAACTAGTACATAAGTTTCCAAGACAAAGTAAATATGATGTGGGAGCTGCAGAATGGAATCCTACCATATATCATAAAGAACTGTGTGTAATATCAGTAAGTAAATATATATACAATAAAATAATTTAATATCTAAATACTTTTTAGAGCAACCAGAGATTGGAAGTGTTGACATGGAGAAATGATGAACTGACACAAACACATTCTCTTAGAGCTCATACTAGAGTTATTACCGACTTAAACTGGCATAAATTTGATCCAAATCTTTTAGCATCGTGTTCAGTTGATACATTTATTCATTTGTGGGATATACGTGATTCAAAACGTCCAACACTATCACTTTCAGCTATAGCAGAGGCTTCACAGGTACGGTGGAACAGGATATCACCACATTTATTAGCTACTGCCCATGAAGGTGATATTAAGATTTGGGATCAGCGCAAAGGTACGGCACCTGTTCAGTACATAGCTGCTCATCTAGCAAAGATACATGGATTGGATTGGAGCCCAGCATCAGAAAATCAGATTTGTTCATCTAGTCAGGATAATACTGTAAAATTTTTTGATATATCAAATCCAAGACGTACAGATTATTCTTTGACAACAAATGCACCTGTTTGGAGGGCGAGATATACTCCATTCGGAGAGGGATTGGTAACAGTTGTGGTGCCTCAGTTACGTCGAGGAGAGAATAGTTTATTACTTTGGAATACATCTAACAGAACAACCCCGATTCATACATTTGTTGGACACAGAGATGTTGTCTTGGATTTTGAATGGAGGAAACAAAAATCAGGTGACACCGATTTCCAACTGATTACTTGGTCTAAAGACCAAACTTTGCTTGTTTGGAAAATAGAACCTTTTCTTCAAAAGCTGTGTGGTTATGAGGCCGATGACTCTAAAGATGTGGATGGTACGGGTACTGATATAATTGAAACTGTAAAATTACCAAAGAGAACATCACCTAAAGTGCAACCTTTACAACAGGAATTTTCATTATTAAATGTTTTAATACCAAATTTAGAAGTTAAAAAAATGGACCCTGTTACAAGAATTATGAATGTGAAAGCTTCTATTAACAATTTAACTGTTAATTTGCAGGCCACATTTCCTAATGCATATCCATGTGGCGTACCACCCGTCTTTCAAATTACATCTGGATCCAATATTACTGACAATATAAAAACGCAACTTCTACAAACCCTAAACCATTTAGCTCAACAAAGAGTGTCAAAAAATAGAACTTGTTTAGAGTCTTGTTTACGGCAAATGGTTACTACACTAGAGCAATTGTCAGTAGATGTTGAAAAGGATAGGATATACGAAAGACCATATATAGATCCTGTTAATGCTCTTGGAGGATATAATGATGCTTATATTCCTTTTCCTAGAACTTCTGGAGCAAAATTTTGTTCGGTTGGTACATTAGTTTGTTTTAGCCGGCCATTACATACACGCAGACTCTCCAATAAACTTGAAACGACAACACCGCGAGCTCTTTCAGCTTTGGAAAATGTTTTCACTAAGCGCTCCAATGATAATATGACCGTTTCTGCATATTATTTTCAAAGACAAAGGTCTCGGGCCAAACACAATTTTTCAAAAGTTTCTAAAGCAGTTGTCCATATATATGATGCCTTAGGATTATTTTTTGTAAATAGACAACTTGCAGAAGAGTATATACTTGATGGTGATGTTGGGACAATTTGTAAACATAATGCCGCCGCTGCAGCTGTGGTAGGTCGTTGGGATTTAGTGCAGGCTTGGACACTTGCTGAATTAGTAGCGGGTCCTCAACAGGCCGATGAAGAAATGTCTTGGTCTGTTCATCCTTTTGGAAACCAATTGATGCAATCACTGTGAGTATAATAAAGCTTAACCAAATTTATTTTGTCTTTAAGATGTGCAGATAAAGAAGAGAGTCCACAGTAGGACTGACAAAGACGAGATCTTGCTAGTAAGGCAGGTACCTCCTGTGTACAAATTTTATTTAGATTTGGCAAATATAGTTATTTAATGGAGGTTTATATTATACAGGATGTTTCAAAAAGGTGTTCCCAATCTTGAGGGGATTATAGAGGACATTGCGGAAGAAACTTTTTGTATATAGACCCCTAGTTGGAAATGAGCCGTTTTGGCCCTGTAGCAATTTTTGTCAAAAAACGTAATGTTATTACGTTGACCCCAAAAGGCTTCGATATTTAAGTAATTTCTATTAAGGATAACTCAAAAATAATAAATTTATAATAATTGTTCAAAACGGCTTGTGGTAGGTTGTTCTTTAGTTTGATGCAAAACCTCTTCCTCAATGACCACTGCCCATGCAGTTCGTGGATGTCAACTTCCTACATCTGATTTAAAGTTGTTTTCTCTTAAACCACAATGGATTGTCAAAAATCTTGTTCGCCAAGGATGTCGGCGATTCGGAAAGTGCTCAGCTTCTCTAGTGTTGCGTCTTATTTTGCCATAAATAAATTGAATTTTTGCTTACTCTTCAAATTGGTCCATTTCAACAACTTAGAAGCAAAATTTCGTCACAAACAGAACAAATGTGAAACACTCAATTAGGTCCGATCATTTATTACGTGACAGCTCTGTTCATTTGTTTCACTATACCTGACAGCGTGACACAGATGACATTGCATGGCTAGATTAGATGCGTGCAAATAGAGCTTTTATCAGTTATGGATAAAATCAATTTTTACCAACATCGTGTGTTGATAAACATGTTTATTTTGTTTCAAATTGTTTTTTGCGTTATCCTTAATAAAAATTATTTAAATATCAAAGTCTTTTGGTGTCAACGAGATAACATTACGTTTTTGGACAATAATTGCTCCAGGGCCAAAACGGCTCATTTCCGACGGGGTTTATATGAAAAAATTTTCTACCACGATGTTCTCTATATCCCCTTAACCCTTAGCCGACACACTTCTGGCGCCAATCATAGCCGACACACTGGGGCGTTTTTGACCCAGCCACATAATCGTCTATTCTAAGTGAACTAAGCTGTTTTTCATCGTAAAAAAATTCACAGTTGTACATTAACTACCCCTTTTTAAGACAATATGAGTGCGATGCAAAAAATTTTCAATTTAATTTGTTAAAAAAAATATAGTTTGCAAAAAACTCCAAAAAATGACGTTTTACTTAAAAATTCATAACTTTTTCAATTTTGTGAATTGGACGCTCAAATTCCAGCAGCATTATGTCTAAACATATTGCTTTATATAAAAAAATATTGTGATAGTACCCGCTGAAAAAAAGGTATTTATTTTGAAGAATGAATTTCAGTCATTTTTCAAAAGTGCATTTTTTCATTACAAACCTCATTTAATACTGAAAATTCACAAAAATAAATCGAGGAATGAAGAAAAATAGTCAAGTTAATCGAAAAACATACTTTATTACAACTTAGCCGATGAAAATATTATTGATTACATGCTCGAACACGTTTTACAAAACATCAAACGGTGAACTTCGCAAATGGGGCGCTGACAACTTACGCAACCTTCATTTGTTTTTCTATCGGTTTTTCGCGAGCAGTCTGCACATCTCAGTCTTTTCGGAAATTTCACTCGTTCATATCCTCCTTCTTTGTGAACGTCGAGGCCCAGAATCCCGGCAATGCCGACTTTCAAGTCACGGCGCAAAGTGACCGTGTCGTTGTACTTTTTCAGTAGATACGGTCTGATCAGGTACAATGAAAGTTTCTCAAGGCAACTGATCGCAGTACACTTGTCATTGGAATTATCAGCTTTGAGTTTGCACTTCAAGAGAATGCGAGAGTTCACCGCAGCCTGGTCAAGCATGCCGCAAAAAATTCTCATTGGCCAGCGATTCGTCCTTCTCGTCACCGTATACGAATGGCATAGCTGGTCAAAAGTGTCAGTTCCTCCTTTTGTTTCATTATAGTGATGAATAATTTTAGGCTTACTATCTGTAACTTCTGTTGTGTGCATATATGAAGAAAGTAGCAATACGATTTTATTTTTCTTTGGTGTAAAGCTGACCAGCGTAAGATTATCTGCATGGCAGAACTTGGACTCTGGTGGTGACTTGGAAGCAACTCTCATTTCAGCTGGTATTTCTCTCTTATTCTTTCTCATCGTTCCAGTAATTGTTATGTAGTATGGTGCAGGCAGCATACGCTGGAGTAGAGGTACAGACATGAACCAATTGTCACAAGTTACTGTACGATGAGAACCATGGATAGGAGCAGTAACGATACGGAAAAAATACTCGTGGATCTTTTCTTCTCGAACAACAGCAGTTCCCTTGCCTAAATAGGGCAA
The DNA here is from genome assembly GCF_000390285.2 of Anoplophora glabripennis. Classification (NCBI taxonomy): domain Eukaryota; kingdom Metazoa; phylum Arthropoda; class Insecta; order Coleoptera; family Cerambycidae; genus Anoplophora; species Anoplophora glabripennis. The sequence continues at coordinate 8,232 of NW_019417570.1, forward strand.
TCCGTAAATCTTAAATAAATTAGATTGATATTAAAAAACTGCTATATGTATTTCCCAAAACGAAGGCGAAATATGAAAGTATATTTACCAAGTATGAGGTTTCTGCATCGTTTAGCGTAACTATTTTCAATCCGTATTTATCTGGCTTATCCTTCATGTACATACGAAATACACATCTGCCTCGAAAACTCAACAACTGTTCGTCAATAGTGCATTTATTGCTCGGCGTATAATACTGTTGACAGTTCATCATGAAAATATCCCAGATTTGACGAATTGCAGAAAATCTATCATTCTCATCTCGCAACTTCTTGTCGTCAAACCGCAAACAAGAGCCTAGAAATGTAAATCTCAGCCTTGGGAAAACGCATCTGTAGAGCGTAATGCCATTTTTTTTATCCCAAAGTCTGTCATTATCTACATTGGCAGATTTCCAAAGCCCTTGGTAATATAAGACGCCAATATATGCTCTAATCTCATCACGATCAGTCAAGTGATGGTAGCTTTCTGCTTTGTCTGCGGCAACCAACTCCAAACAGACTTCTCCGATCTTATTATTTGTATGTTCCACAATAATATCGATCATTTCATCGTTGAAAAGTATAACCCAAAACTTTTCAATAGAATCAAGATTTTTGGCATCACCATTTGGTCCAGGTACATAGGCAGGTAAAACATCGCTTACTCGATCTGCAAAAACAAATTGAATTTTCAAACTGCGCTCCATTTTTTCCTCTCTTTCACTCTTGCTTTCTCTCATCCCACTTATATTCCGTTTCTTTTTCTTTTTTTTTTTATGTCCCTTTAGAGTTCCCCTTCCCCCTCTACTATCACAATCTCGCTTTCTCTTTTATTACCTCTCGCTCGCTCTTTCTTTCAGGCGCTTGTATACCCCCGCTACCTGCACTGCCCTTCTTTCTAATCTTCCCTACTATGCGTATTATATATTTATAGTACTAACCAGAACGACGCTCAGGAGCTCTTGTCTTCCATTTGAAGCCATCTTTGCCTTTCAAAGTAGAGCTCGGCCGTCCCCGGGCCCTTGACTCCAAAAGACGCTTGTCCAAAGTGGCGTCTTCCATGTCCACATTCAATTCTGAGGACGCATCCGTAGCGTCGGAATATTCGGATTCATGCCCAGAAACTCTTCCACTTTCACTCCCTTCGCTCTCTTGAGCCTCTTCGTCCTCGGAAGGAACTTCTTGCGTCTCATCGAGGAGCTCTTGCCGAATCGTGCGACGTCGAAGATTGTAGGCCATCTTACGATATTCAAAATACTATTAATTTGTGAAGAAAAAAAAATCACACTTTCAAAACATAGTTTACTCACCTTCTTCGACGATTTGTAGCACAAAAACACGCGAAACAAAAATTCGAAAAAAATCAATCTCAACTGTAGCCGACACTCTGGGGTCGTTGACGACCCCGCTCCAATTCACTCAGGTGTCACAGACAGACTGACGCACTTGATTCACCGGAAACTATACTAAGTGAAAGAGCTACTCTCCAACTACAACTAGATGTCACTACGGGCCCGGTTTCCGAACATTAAGGGGGGGGAAATTTGAAAAGAATAAGGCCCGGTCACGAACGACCCCAGTGTGTCGGCCAAGGGTTAAGTATGGCTACACCTTTTTGAGACACCCTGTATATCTAAATATATAAGCCGTTGCTACTGCACATTTGAAACTCGTGGACAAGGTAAATTTGGACAAGCTGTACACATTTTATTTCGATATTATTTTACGTATTCAGGGTATTTGAAGATTAATTGGACAAATAAAAAATTTGAATTTATTTGGATGGTCAAATAAAAGACAATTGATCCCGTGAAAGTTTCCTAACAATCATAGGATTAAGTTTTTGAACTAAAGTGTAAAAAAAAAATCACATTTTCTAAAATATCTCTGAAGTTGTTTAATGTAATTAAAGGCAAATGTGTAGAGATTTCATATCTACATAAATATGTTAACCCTGATAGCATTTTCAGGGGTCACTTAAATATCCCAGAATTCGTTTCACTACGTATTTTAGAAATTCAATAACTGTTGGTTACGTGAAGGTACATTTTAAAGTAAAAATATTTCTTCCATTTTATTTGAATATCAAATCATTTTTGAGTCACAATAGAGCCTTATGGCCCCGACTGAACCATCTAGATCCAGATAAATGAAAAAATCTGTTAATACAGAATAAATATAAAAAACATATTAAATATGGGTATGGCAAAATAATGAAGAGTTACTAACAGTTAAAATGAAGTATTAATACAACAGAGAGTTGGATAATAGAGGGTGGGTTAAATGAGGTTTCACCATATTACTTTATTAAATTTATGTTACATTACTGAGCAGTTTAATGAATCTAAAATAACTCTTGATGTACCTATTTCGTGAAGAAAATTTGTTTTTTAAGTTTTACTAGAAAATCAGACTTTTCAAAAAACATAAGAGAGTAGTATTTTGTAAAAAATTGAAAGACAAATTCAAAAATATCATGATTGTTACTGTAAAGCAGTGGTGTACTATTTATTTAGAAAAATATGCCACCGATACCCTGTATCTCGGCCACTGGAGCATGTAAATTTTAGGAAAAGCCCTCAGATTTTGGACAATGTTTACACAAATACGTGCCCAATTTCAAATTATTTCACTTACTAGTTTTTAAACTAAAAAAATTAAAAATATTTTTTAAAGTTTAACACCCTGTGTCTTTTTAACGAAGCGTCCTAGATAAAAGCTTTATAGGAAAGACTTTCCTTAAAATTCACGAGGTTTCATTTTTGGTCACCATTTGTGAATCACCCTGTATATAAATTGTTTAAAAAATTCTTCACGTTTGTTTGATATTAATAATTGTGAGGTATTAGGGGCTGCCACTGATTGACAAAATTCTAGGCAATTTCCAACGTATTCAGACATTTATGAAAATATCAGATTTTTCAATAACCTGGTATTTCAAAATCTAAAACACAACAGAACTTGGGTTGATAAAATGTTTCTTCTTAAAATTGATCCAAATTTGTATGTAAGTTACACCTTGAATATTAGACGAGGCGGTATCTGTTTTGGTTTGGGTAAATTGTATATCCACGGAGATTTTTGGCTTTTTGGCTTTCAAATATCACTAGAAATGAAAATTTTTCTATGCACATAAAAAAAACGTGGGCTAACAATATGTTGTTAAAAAAATTCGAAAAATGTTATATTTTTCTTCCTATTATGTATCTTTTCAAGAGTTAATTTTAGGCGAAAATGGAAGAGGAAAAAATGTTTGTAGGTAATTAAATTTTTTACAAAATATGACATACCACCGACGACTCACAAAAATTAAAGTGGTCACTTTTGATAATGAAGCATGGAATGCTTACCGTTTTTCGGGATGATTTATGATGTAGAAATTTCGATTTAATTTAAAATAAAATAAAAAATTAAAATAGGGATGGTCGACCGTTAGATCCAAGGACATTTAAATGTCCTTGGTTAGATCTCAAAAAGGGTTGAACGTATATTTGCAAAATATTTTTTCCTAATGAATTAATAAATATAACAGGTGTTTTTTTTGCAAAATGAATTTTTCTTGGTAACATAATCTACTTAAATTTTGTGATATTAACATTCCATTTTTCAAATTTCATAATGCTGCAATTTTAAGGAAAATAATTATTTTGCAAAAAAAGAACAAGAAAACACCTATTTGTATCTATTAGTTGATTATGATAAAAAATATTTTTTTTAAAATCTCGGGGTCGATCACCTCTATTTTAATTTGTTATTTCAGAAATTTCATTTAAAATTTTGTCATTATGAAACCTCTCCGTCTTCATTATAAAAATATGATCGCTTTAATTTTTGTGAGCCATCACTGGCCTATACTGATACTGATAATCATACATGGCATTAGTGAGTATCGGCAGGCCTGTTGTACCAGTATAATTGTAAAAAATGCATTTTACTAGATTCAAATTTTTAGGATAACACACTATGCTACACAATCTGATATTCAAATGGCTGCCATGCTGTGTTGCATTTTTGGAAAGGATCAAGAAATGTCAATAAGAAAATCATCTCTAAAGTCACTTCTGTCACCAGGGGTAAGATTTTGAATAAATACATTACCTTATTGGTACTACTAGTAGTTTCTTATTTTTGGAATTTTAAAATATATAATTGCTTTAAGGGTGCATTTCAAAACTTGAAAGAATGTACTATTTTGAATTTATCAGATTGTTCAGTATTAATCCTAAATGATTTATTTAAAATAATATTTGTGTTCATTTTGTAGAAACAATTAAAATATATAATAAATATTTTTCATCTTTAACTACTAATGGCTATTTGTTAATGTTTAGCAAAATTAATTCTCTCTAAAAATCAAAACTCCAAAAATAAATAAGTGACATAAAAATGTAGGTAATTGAAACATTGTGGCATTTTTGTTATGTAACATAATATTACAAGTTTCTAACATATTTCACATTGAATATTTATACATTTTTATCATTCATTTTCTATTGTCCCAGGATTGAAAAAATTTAACAAAAGCATTAATTAATTCATTAAACTCAAAGTCTTAAAATTATTGTGTGGAATATTAATCAAATACTGGTTTTTGGTAAGCATGGTCACATAAAATAATTGTATATTACATATTTTATAGCAACTAGCCCCTGGGAAAAGGTGGTTGAAGGTAAATAGTTATTAATATTATTTCTTTTTTGCTTAATTGTGAATTGTATGTCCTTTACTAAACACTTTTTAAATAAATTGGCATGGCATCAAGTTTTGCCAATTTTATTTTACATTTGCTTCTGCATAACACCTATTACCGGACGGTGCTTTAGCTTAAAAAAAAAGAGCGATACATTTCTCAAAATGTTAAGAATACTAAATCAACGATACAGTGACCAACTATTGATTTTTAAAAATTATCTTTGTGAAAGTACATTACACAAAAAAGTAGATCAAACTATTAACCACAGATTCTTTCTACAAAAATAATAAGACTTGACATTTTTCATATAAGCATCTTATCTTTTTCAAGGTACAAGATACAGTCATAGTTACGAATTAAAAAAATTTGCAACTGCTGACTTCCTATTTTTTTGTGCAAGCCTATTGTTCAAGTGTATTATTATTCTAAAATCAAGCATTTATTCCATTTTTGTGCAAGATTTTGAATTAAGGCTTGCTTTACAAGATATTGTGCTACTTTCTTGGATATGCGATATTGCCATGCTATTGTTTAATTTTTCAACACAGTGACAATCTGATTTTACAAAATTTTTCTTGAATGATATGATTTTGATATTTGTGAATGTCTTTGTAAATTTGCATTTTAAGACTATATTTTTATTTGTCCTAATCACAATCACATCAGAGAAATTTTTCAGTATATTCGGTTTTCATTCATCAAAAGTACCCAGCTGTACATTTGCAGAGGATTTCTTATATATTGTTTTTCGAGTTTCGATTAAAACTTAAAATTTTAAGTTGGCAATTTAATTTTTAAAATTACATTAGGTAAATTAAAAGAACATTAACTAAAATTCTTGCTAATGTTAACTCAAAAAAAATTCAGTTTTATAAAAATGCACTAAGCATTATACATATTCAAAGAAGTTGTATATGTATAATACCCTACACCAAAATTTTGCAAAGATAAAAAGTAATTGCTTGATGTAAAAACTGATTTCTTTGAATAATAGACATATATAGGAAAATGATGAGGGGTGTTCAATTAGTACTATAATTCATTCACTTTTGTTCAGACTTTTAACTAAAATTACACTAAAATGTGCTGGCATAAAATAAAATTCTATGATAAATTTCAGTTGATTATCTTAAAAAAAACAACTGTTATTAAAACCTTTTTTAAATGCTAACTTTGGTCGTTGAGTGAAGAAATCATTCACTTAACGCTTTGGTATAACTTATGCCTTCATAAATGATTGCAAGCCACGTGACCAGTAGTTTTGTTTGGAACAGTAATTTTATTTCCTTCATGTTGGCAATTAATTTTTTATAAAATTAAAAATTATTAAAACAATAAGATCAAGATTACGTTAAAAAGGTCTATGATTAAAACGCAACATCCTGTTTCATCGGCTGTGATTGACGTAGTTTTTCGTGAGATTCTATTCAACCAATCAGTGATCTCATTATCTCAAACATAGGCGTAACAGTTTATTACTGTTCATTATAAATAAATCATTAATATTGGTGTTACCAAGATTTAAAGATTTTTCTATACTATACTCCGCGGTCGAAATTATAGAGGGTGATTCAGACATAATATAAAAACACTATTACCATAATGTGTATAAAATATAAAATGATTTTTATACGGTTCAATATTATTTATCTTTGGGCCGCTCGCTACGCACATCGACAGAATCTATAATCGTCTATAGACTGAGTTACACTGAACGTCAATCTATATTCTATCTCTGTCTTTTGCTCTTGGTAGGGAATAGGGAAATGCTTTTTTAGTTGGGTGAAAACGGACTTGATTTACGAGTCCTGAGAAACGTCATAGCATAAGCGCAGACGAGGTGACTAATTCCATGGCTATAATAAATTTATAAATTAAAGAAACACAACTGGGACGTTTTAAAATGATGTAATAATTAAAATGGATCAAAGTGCCGGTTATAGCAAACCGTACAAAAAAAAATGTTATGTTTTATTATCTTTCTTTAATATTTTTTATATCTTGTTGCCTTTTACGCAGACACGTCAATGGATTTTCGTTCCCGGCACGCTTCATCCCCCTTACTAGTCCAAAAGCTAGCGATGAGTCACTCTCTATAATTTCGACCTCAGAATATAGTACCAGTTCTGCAATGTTGGGTTGCCTAAGCTCGGCGGTCACGTGGTTTGTAAACATTAAACGATCTGTATAGCGCATCTGAAAAAAAAGCCTAAATGAAAAATGACTTAATGAAAGTGTTATTATTTCTCATTTAAAGAATTGTGGTGCTTTACTTGCTGTGTGTACTGTTTGATAAACACTGATAAAAATAATATAACTATTTTTTTTATTTGTACCAAAATTTATAGAATATGGACTTATTAATATACAAGAAGAGATATATACATATTTGTTATTGTACTACTTTTTCATTTTTTATGATTAAATTACTCGTGGCTTGCTATTAAGTTGAAAAACCTATATCAAATGGAAATACACTATAAAATGGTTGTTTTAATTACAGTCAGGTGGTTCCCCTTACCATACCATTCCTCCGGCAGATATCATAAGAGATGGATGGGTCCTTCCTATGTTGAGAACTACCAGGTCTACATCGTTAGATAACCTGAGAATGGAAGAGCTTGTGCAAGTTGTTCCTCAACGCAGTTCATCAACAGCATTGTACGAGTATTATAAACTCGCCTATGCAGAAACTTTGTATCGTTGGGGACTTCTCTATAACAGAGCCGAAGTTATCAAATATATGTGCAACCCACCGGAACCACACAAAGGGGTAGAGTTCCTCACAGACTGCAAGGATTGTCTTAAACCCGCTAAAAATTGCCTTTGTAATACTTGTAAAAAATTTTCTTTAAACTGTATGGTGTGTCACCTGTCGGTGAGAGGCTCAGCAAATTGTTGTACGATCTGTGGTCACGGTGGTCATACATATTGTTTGAAAGAGTGGTTTTCCCTTAAAAATTATTGTCTGACAGGATGTGGGTGCCATTGTTTGGTGGACACGGCTGGAATGTTCAATTCCTAACATCGTGTCATCGTGAGATGGAAACCAAAAAACTCAAATACTATGTGATAAAAAAAATATGTAAAACTATTATTTATGTTGTAAATTATTACTGGGATTTTATACATATTTAATGAGTCTGTAAGACTGATTTATTATGAAGAGTAACTTGTGTGATATGCTACTGTAGATGTTTATAGGTACACTTGTGTACATTTTTCACTTATATCTTGATACTTATATAGATAGTTTACTGTATGACAGTAAAAAAAAATATTTCTACGACAACCTCAATGTTCATTTAACAAGTAAATTCAACACAAACGGCTACGAAACTGCAAAATTATTTTCTGAAATAATTCTAATGGTTTATTTTGGCACCTTCATCATAGTACTAAATACTGAGAATGACTCTTAGTATTTTCAAATTTTCAAGGTCAAACAGCTTTAAATGAATCTGAAAATTTTTGGTTGCATTTGCAATATTACTGAAAAACCAACTCGTGCAAAGTGATTTCAACTTGTACTTGTAGCATAAATTACTGTTATACAGAGTTTCCCACTGAAAATGATAACTGAGCCATTTTGGTGGTGCATAAATTGGGCTTTTGGGAATTATAAGATAGAAAAACGTTAAATGGAGTAAGTTTTAGGCTATTCTTTTACTAACTTAATGACACATAGTTGTCTGGGTTTTCAGAATATTTAAAGAAAAAGCCGCAATATTTTTATTACAAATTTTTTATGACTATAGAATATTACCAAAGTAACTTTTTGCGAAGAATTTTTTTTTCAACATTATGGTTCTGGAATTTTCTCATTTGTATCTTGAACAAGAACAGTATTTTTTTAGATGTTCCACAAGTGATGATTTTTCAAATTCCCAATTTTGAAACGAAAATCCGAGTCTATCCGAGTCTTTGCAAACAGTTTCTATAACTTTTTATTAAATTCAAAAATTCATAAAAATTTTAAAAAATAGCCTCTGTTTTTCAAAATATCTTGAAAACCCAAACAGTTAGAGCTAACTCAAAAGACCCAACCTTTATAGAATTTTTTCCCTAGTCAAAAATAAAAGAATTACGATAAAAATAAAATATGAGAAATAATTTTGATCTTTTCACATTGTCTTTTAGTCATTAAAATAAACAAATGAATGTTGAAAGGTGTAGAAATTGATGATCTGTGACACATTAATAAGACTATTCTTTTGGCCATATCTCTCTTATTCTTAGAGATAGACCTTTCAAACAAATGTAACTATATTCCTAAGAAAGCGCTGTATGAAAGAATATAGAAATGTATGGTGTCTATTAAAAAGAACAAACTTCATACAAAAACTTTTGTATAAAATTGTCTTTTCTATTACCCCTCTATTTAGATGTGAAAATATAAATGAAAAGTCTGTGCTAAGAATGCATATTTTTGAAATAAAATAATTAAAATATATAGCATTTATGCTTAAACATGAAAAAATTAGTTAACCCTTTCGCTACGGCTACAACATAATTTTTTCTGCTTTAAAAATACTATTGGGTTATATATGTACCAAGGAAATTTTAAAAAACACTGCAAGCATACCACTGCATTATAAATCCCTATTCAAACTGTCCCAACCGTGCTGCTAGTACTAGGTATATATTCGCGTACACATCAGTCCACCTTATTAACACCAGTCTTAGTTAACCTCAAAATTTATTAAAAAAAAATATTAAAATTTAAAATGTGGCATGCTAAAAAGACAATATTGAATAAACTTTGTATTATAGTTATATAAAAAAACTTATTTTCAAAAAAAACTTCTACCGTATTTTTGAAACCCAAAATTCCGTGGGACATATATGCCCTTTAGTGGCGAAAGGGTTAAGATCATATCCTTAGCTACGTTTATTTATATGAATGAATTTAGTGTATATATTTATAAAATAAATGTAAATACAACTTTTCTATTTTAATTGATATCTAATTGATATATTTGTTCCAGCTGCTATCAAAATTGCAAATTTTAGTATAAAATAAATGCCCTAACAGAAACTTTAATGGGATCTTTTTTTTTGGTTCATGTTTTAAATGTCATACAGAATATTATTCTTATCGTTTGAAATTAATACCTTTGTTCCTAGTGCATTATAATCAGTTTCCAACAATCAGACTGATTCGTATTTGATTTGAAACAATGAATTTTGAACATTATGTAAACATTATAACGAAATGTGTATGTATTTGGCTATTGGGAACTGATTTAGATAGCTCTGAGATCAAAGCTAATATGTTTAACGGGACAACCAATTCTTAAAACATTTCTTCTTGTTTCTGTACCATTACAAAAGCTCTTTTTTAATATATTTTTTGAAAACTCAAAAGTTTTACTTTTACATGGCATCCGTCAACAGATAAAACCAATATAACAAAAATATAAAAACAAACAAAATATCAAAGTATTTCTCGTTAGGCAAAAAAATAAAAGTAGGTCTAAAGCATTGTCTGAAGTTATTTATTTGTAGCATTAAAATGTAGCCAAGAAGTGTCCGAGGTCACACAATAATTTGAAGCACATTTTTCACCGTTCAACAAAATAATGAAGGAGTTTTTTCAATTTTCATTTAAAAGTATTATTTTCCTTCTTCAAAATTTTAGCCAATCCCCACAGAATTACATGACCATGATGCAAATTTTTTATTTCTCAGATTTTCATTTTTTTAATATAATCTGTGCTGTCCTAATTTTTACAGGTTGAGAGGGTCTCTTCACTTCAACATATAATATTACATTCGCAAGATATGCTATAAATTCAATTTTTTTTAATTTTAAAAGTCATATTTGGTGCATCTGTAACAAAGTCTGAGAAAAGTATGTTACCTGAAAAATTGTTCTAATGTTAAATTTGTTACCTATTCTCCTTCATTTTTCCAATAATTCTGACAGAATTTGTTTTACTTTCAGTATTCTTAAAAAATAGTTTCAACAAAATTCTCAGGAAATTGATTGTTCTTAGTGGGTGTTTTATGAATTTTAACTAAATGTTAAAAAATTTCATCTCTTGAAATCAATTTGGCTCTATCGTATAAATATTTAATTACATCTTTCTTTATATGATTACGATTAGAATTCAAAATTAGATATGTTAGTGTGAGTTGGTTTTCTTTAAACGCTCATTTCTACAGAATTGCATTTTTTTACAATTAAAATATCTAAAAAGGATAATTTATTATTGTTTTCTATTTCCAAAGTAAATTTAATTGTCGATTTCTTGTTTTTTTTTCGAGCAAGAGATCAAAAGATTTATACGAGACATTTCGCAATAGAAACTAAATATATGCAACCACAATTATTATTGTCCGACACCAATATTTCTTTTAGAATATTTTAAAATAGTAAATAATTCTTACAAAATATAATAAGTAATATTGGATTCTCTAAAAACTTAGATAATCTGGAATCTGTATAGGTTCAGGATTTTTTTATGGCAGGTACGGTACACTAGTGATAAACATTTTTTGCAATAATCAAAACCATTGGGAACAGCAAAATTGTACTTAAAATTACTAATCAAAATTGTTATAACTTATCGCAAAGTTTTGGGATCATCCCCAATTTATATACTGCCATTGTATAAGTAAATACTTATACAATGATACTACATAAAAAGAGGTGAACAGTTGTGGCTGTAAATGCCGTGTCGCCCGTCATCTGCTTTTTATCCAATTTTAGACACTAAATAGAAAAATTGGATTTTATATAGTCATCAGTTCTACTTTAGTTTTTATTACAAAAACGTGTCTTTTATTATGACAATTATTAGTACACAGAAGTAAAGTTATTTATCATTCTAGATTCTTAGTTTTAACTTTGTTTTCTCCTTGGTGCTTATTAATATGTGTGAATAAATATACTTAAATGATGCATCAATATAGCAATAATAAATTAATATACATAGCCATAAAGGCATCAAAACACAGACAAATGTTTGTGCATACATTTGTAATATGTTTACAAAGCTACTAAGTAAAGTCAGCTGTTCCAAATACGCTTTCATCGTATCAATGTGGTAAGTCAATAGGCTCAGAGCCGGATTAATCTCTAGCGAGACCCGGGGCTGCAAGCTCTAGGGAGGCCCTTTTTCTAAAATTTCAAAACCTAAACAATTTTTTGTTTGATTCTAAAAAAAAAGCTCATGCAATTAGTGACTTACCGATATCAAATTTCAGAACCTAAACACTGGTTTGATTCTAAAAATAAAAAAAAGCAAAACCTACACTTTTTGGTATCATTTCACCAAATCTTGCCGAGGCCCCCTGATCTCGTGAGGACCGGGGCTATAGCCCCCGTAGCCCCCCCTAAACCCGGGTCTGAGTAGGCTTAAAAAAAATACTCTATTTTCCACAAAATATTTCTTAGTTAATTAGTTTTCACAAAAAAATTTTTTTGTTTAAATTTAATCTAATAAAAAAATAAAAAATTAAATTAAATAAAAATTAATCCTTTAAATGGAAAAGAGAGGAAAGGAAAATTATTATTAATTATTTTTTGTTTAAATTACTATGAAATTGACCAAAGTGGGATTAATTCAAGAGCGATTTTCTCAGAAACCGTTAAAGATAACGATTTGAAACAAGAGTACCTTTTTAACGTAAAACAGTTCGGGAAAACGGAATTTGCTGTCCAATTTGTTAAAAAGTCAAAGATGAAAAAGTTACACATGCAAAGTACCAAGGGCCCCCCGTACCCACCCCAATGGACCTTGTGGAAATAAATGGATTAGTCCATCAAATTGCTCATCAAAATTTAGCTGTGTATACCAAATTTCATTCATTTGTCACAACGCGATTGAGAGATATTGCAAAAAAATGATTTCCATTCCTCCCTCTTCAATGGGTCCCTGTGCCCTTAGGAAGCATTTCCGGACCCATGTTCATATGAACTTTTTTACTTAGTTTTGATCATAGAATCGGCCTGTTCAGGGTTAGCAGCTAATTATGAGACACCCTGTATACTCCGATAACACAATCCAATAATCAAATTTTACATTATTTATTTGTTATAAAGCTAACAGTACTTACAAATACACTTAAATGACATGAAAAAATAAATTAAAATTCAAAAATTAATATAGGATATAATTGCTTATACGATACATTAAATAATTTGTAAATTCCATTTCAGTTAAAATTCTGTAAAAACAATGTAACATTTTAGGTACCATAATCACATAGTAAATGTAAAATTACCCAAACAATATCAGCAACAATATATTTCATTATAATTATTATATTTCCGAGCACATACAGTCATTTTCATTATTTTAAATCTTTTCAACTTTTATCCTTAATGCTTAGATAAAATACACTATTTTTTGTTAACTTGTGTTACCCACAGAGTTATTAGGATGTACGATTACATGATTAGAAAAATCTAATTTGCTGAACAATAAAGAAATTTAGTCATAATTAGTCTTTTATTTAAAACTTTGTTCATAACTAAAGATATCTACATAAAAACTTTACATTCTAAAATTAATTTTCCCTTAAAAAAAAATGCTACTAACTTTGTTGAAAACAAAGACAATATATATATACAAATAATATAGAACTTATATTTCGGATATTCTATAATTATAGTCTGGCTATTAAGTCTTATTGTGTCGAAGTGCGTGGCACTATACAGGGTGTTTGTAAATAAGTGCGAAATATTTTAAGGGTTATCGAAGTTATTTTGTGAAAAAAAGTTCATATAAACATAGGTAAAAATATTCTACGTTTCCGAGATACAGTGTTTAAATTTTAATTATTTATTTATTTTTATTATTTTAAAGATATTGACTCGAAACGCTTTGGAGGTATAAATGTGCATTTTTTGGGATGATCCGAATATTTCTACTTACAGCAGTGGTGTTCGTGCGAGAATGCCACAAACTTTTTTAATAAAAAACATGGTATACCACTGACTTTTTTCCGTTTTGACATTTTTTTAGAAATCTGTATGCACCGTTTTTGTGGAAAAAAATAAGACATATTTTATTGCAAGTTGTGTATATTTTTAATTTTTATTGATACATTATCTAGTAGATTGCTGTAAATATTTCTAAAACTATCTGAAATAATTAATAAAAATAAATAAAAAATTTAAATTTAAACACTCCGTATCTCGGAAACAAAGCATATTTTGACTAACATTTATATGAAGATTTTTACACAAAATAACTTCGACAACCACCCCCTAAAATATTTCGCACTTATTTACAAACACCCTGTATATGTGGGGTTAATGGAACTATATAGTAGGAAATGCCCATTGAACAGCTTACAGCAATCAAGTTCTGTTTTAAAGTCTGTGAAACAGCCACGGAAACATATCAATTATTACAAACGGAGTATAGTGAGGAGTGTGTATCACATCCGACTGTGTTTTTGTGGGTCGAGAGATATCGTAATGGCCTGAACTACAAGAACACAATCGGACGTGATACACTCCTCACCGTATGCCAATTGTAACAATTCATACGTTTTCGTGGCTGTTTTACCGGTTTTAAAACAGAACTTGATTGCTGAACGCTATTCAATGTGCATTTCCATGACAACTACCAAAAAATCGCTTCATGCAAAACGTTATAACTTCGTGGTAGATACACATATACTGATGAAATTTTATTCAGCAGCTCAGAAGGCTTCCCACTACGTAGTCCCGTTAACCGCACATAGATAGCGCCATACACTTCAGCACAATAAAATCAGTCTTAAAACTTAATAGTCAGACTGTACACAATGGTACATGATAATAACTCTGTGGTTCTATTATTCCTTAAAAAAATAATACCACAATTCAGAAATTTTATGACGATAAATTAAAGACATAGTTACTAATTTATTTCAATGAAATGTTTCTTATGAGTATAAATTTTTTTAAAAAACATGATAGTTTTTAAACTACCAAATTCGATTTTCAGTTTGAGGTGCTCTCATTACACCCACACCACCACCCAACCTCCTGTAATTCATCGATCCACACAGCCTCCATTGATTTTGTTCAGTGTCGTAAAATTCTATCGTTTTTAAATAAGCTGTGCCGTCAAATCCACCTACAGCATATAATTGGCCATTGACTACAGCTAAACCCACCTGAAAAAAAAATATTCATTATTAAAAAAAAAATACATGCTGTCTAATTTATAAATTTATATAAAATAAAAAATACTGATCGTTTGTCAAAATTTGTCATCTTAAAAATTTGAGGACTGAAAACTTGTCTAAGATCACCTTTTAAAAGTTGCTAGTAAAAATTAAAGTGCTTATATTTTGATAATAAAGTATAGGACACAAGTTCTTATTTTATCATACAAATAAAAAATTTTTCTTGTTAATTTACATACAGTTGAACTCTCTTATAACGAGCAGGGGATATAACGAGCACTTGGTTATAACGAGCAAATTGAAAAGTCCCTTCCGAATTCCCTATGTAACACGTGTATTTTTGTTCGGCTATAACGAACTCGTATATAACGAGGGCTTGGCTATTACGAGCTTTGATTTTGGTCCCGCGCAACAGTGATCTCGGCTATAACGAGTTATCGTAGAACCACTTTTTATGCACATGACATCAAATGAACGCAAAAACTTGTTATGACAAGTAGAAATAACAACATATCCGATTTTGACGTCTTTGACTTAGTTCAGTACGACATGGTAGACGGAAATCTCGAAGTGGCTGAATTCCACAATGAAATTCAAATCACACAATTAGCGATTAACCCATCAATAGATGAAGAAAGTGATGAAGAAGAGACGGGAAGCGATGAGGTTACAGTTCCTTCGACACATGAAGCCATCTCTGCGTTAAAAACCATAGTATCATACGTCGAATTCAAATATCCGGAAAACGAGCAGTTCTTAAATGCCGCTGATTGGTTGCAAAGAAATATCAGTCAGGAGATATTAAGCAAAAGAGTGGTGCAGAAAAATATTACAGAATTTTTTCGTTAATAATAAATGCTATGTAATGTAACTTACCTACAGTTATGATAAATAATATTATATGTTTGAAAATAAAAATACAAGTGCAATGCAGCTATAATTATGTGTCCAATAATTTTCAGCATAGTTGGCGACGGCGACGTCTATAACGAGCACTCGCGTATAACGAGCAAATTTTGCGTTCCCGTGAATGCTCGCTATAACCGAGTTTTACTGTATTTCTAGAAGTTTTGGTATAATTCATTTTATTAGTAATTGCCAATGCATTTTCTGATTTAATTTCCATAACAAATTTAATATTAAATGAAAAAATATTTTGTGGAATTCAGAATCTTGTAATTAAAGGTTATTTTAAGAAAATTATTGAAAATTATCGATATTATCAGTTAAAAAAAGGATCACTCTCATTTCAAGTTTCTCTCGTTCAGTAATTATAAAATCAAATTTTAATCTGTTTAATTATTCTTAATTAAAGAACATTAATTAAATCAGAACGTTCATAATTTGAAGATATACTTTTTATTGAATTATTTGATACTGAAAATAGTGATCATTACCACTAAGCACTATTTTGTTTTATTATCAAACATGCAAATTTTTGACATTTGAACCAAATTTACCTGGAAAATGTGTTGTCGATGAATAATAAAATAATTATGTGAAATCTGTTAGAAATACAAAAAATTTTCAAGGAAAAAAAAAAGAACTTTAAAAAGTTCTTATCTGTGGTCTTGTCTATCAGGTGATTACGAAGTAGAAATATACATTATATATATTTTTAATCAAGATGACCCCATCACTTTAATTTTCACCAATCTGCAGTGTCTTTTAACCCTAGATTACAAACCTTCGTTGAATCGACAACGCAGATTTGAAAAAAGCATAGTAAAGTTTGTCTGCCTGGATGCACTCATATCAGCTCCCGGCTAATCTCAGTCAACTCGTTGCCAGTGTGATGGACGATAGTGCTTTCTGGTGGGGGCCCATGTGCGTCGTTCCACCAACCATCCTTGTGTGGTGGACACAAACTTGATGTATCACAAATGTATTAGTTTTTAGTTTTTAGATTTTTACTAGTTTATTCATCTTGTTTACTTTAATATTTGAAGTTTGCTTCAAATGTTTTCTTTCTAGATATAATTTAAGCACTTTAAAAATTTAAAAAATGTTGATTTTGCATGGAATCTATAATATCAATATCCAAAAGGCCATTTCGGTAATAAATATTTCATCAGTTAATAATCAGAAAAAATGTAAATTTTTCAGGAGGAGAGAAATAAACTTCTGAATGTTATAGTAATATAGCACAATGCCTAATTGTGATTATGTTTGCTAGGTAGGGTTTGTTGGTTTAATATTTATTGCAGGTCACATAGCACATACTCAAATAATTTTTTGAATAAGAAAAAAAATATATTTTTTTTATAAATATACAGCACTTAGCACATTTGTGGTTCTCCAGTAATGCTTTACTCACTGAACAAAATAATTAACAATTAACTTTTAAACTAGATTTTATTGCAGAAAACAACCAGATTTTATCAAATTAAAAGAAATACAGTTACTGTAATCAAAAGTTATACAAAAAGAAAGTAAAAAATTAGCATTAATCATCTAATTTTGCTGCATCAAGCTGAGTTCCATTGTTCACTTCAGGAATNAGAAATAAACTTCTGAATGTTATAGTAATATAGCACAATGCCTAATTGTGATTATGTTTGCTAGGTAGGGTTTGTTGGTTTAATATTTATTGCAGGTCACATAGCACATACTCAAATAATTTTTTGAATAAGAAAAAAAATATATTTTTTTTATAAATATACAGCACTTAGCACATTTGTGGTTCTCCAGTAATGCTTTACTCACTGAACAAAATAATTAACAATTAACTTTTAAACTAGATTTTATTGCAGAAAACAACCAGATTTTATCAAATTAAAAGAAATACAGTTACTGTAATCAAAAGTTATACAAAAAGAAAGTAAAAAATTAGCATTAATCATCTAATTTTGCTGCATCAAGCTGAGTTCCATTGTTCACTTCAAGAATTTCCTTAATAAAGTTGGTATAATCCTCGGGAATAATTTTGTTCGACAACAAATAAAGATCTTTTTTTTTCTTCTGAGAAACCGGTATTCTGGAGTCATACTTTTGATTTAATGTTACTGTTTCCCATCTTTTCTTTTTTCCTGGTTTACGTTTGTCAGAGACATCGATTTCATAAAATGCTCCGTCAGAGAGGTTGTATTTATACTGTATAATAAATGGTTTTTCCTTCTGATATCGCATCCACTTTATATTGAGCCAGGTAACTTTTTCTTTTTGAATATTGTGGGTTGTATTGACAACAATATCAGTCACTAGTTGTTGCAAGTTGAAAAAATCAGTATACTTAAGGTCATTGACGAAATAAGGACGAGGTTTAATTCTAGCCATTGATATCAAAAGTCCCCATTCACGGGTAGAATATACTTTTTTATGTCTTTTAGCCCTTTCTATAGTAGCGTGCATGGAATCGGCTTCCAGGTATGAGTGATCCGATTCCATGAACTTCATGTCTATAGTTTTTAGGTATTTTATTTTATTAACAGCAAAAAGCATCGCTGCTGCTACGAATTTATTGCGGTTTTGTCCGCTACATGTATCAGAAAATGATGCGACATGTGTAACAGTTTCTGGTAAACTCGCCAGATATTTGATGAGACAAGTTCCTATTTCTGTACTACCTATCTATATCTATAACTCATTTTGCTTGAAAAGTGTACTTACATTTGTGCACTACACCATCGATATGTACATTGTACATAATAAACATATTATTAAAGGATTGTATTTGAAAATAAATACAAAATTATAAATATTTTATTCAATGAAACCCTTGAAACCCCTTTTTTAAAAAAGCATAGTTGAAATGATGAATGTCTATAAGAAATGTTGAAAAATAAGGTTAGTGATCTAGGGTTAATTGTTCATTGCAGAACATCTATATAAGTACAAAAATTTGCAAACTGTAGTAATTCAGCCTCAGTACAGGAAAAGTTATAATAATAGTCTTTGAGAACATAGATTAAATACAGATTCTTACCCCACTTCTTCGTGATGTCATAGCTACGATAGGGCTCCAAGAATTAGTATGAGGATTATATCTTTCCGCACTACTCAATTCCATACAGTCATCCCTTCCGCCGACGGCATAAATAAGATTATTAAAAACAGCACAGCCTAGGTGTTTTCTACGTGTAGACATTGGGCTCACCAGTGTCCATTTGTTATGACGAGGATCATATCTTTCAACTGTATTTAAAGGAGACTGACCATCGGAGCCTCCTATCGCATACAGATATCCACCCAACACAGCTACTGCTACTCCTAAGCGACGTGTTGTCATAGGAGCTACTTTTGTCCATTTATTCTCTTTAGGATCATATCTGAAATATAAATTTAGTTACAATATGGTCATTTCCATAAGCGAAATTCTGTATCCAATGTTGTATAAACATAAAGTACTTATAATATAATCTCAATATACAAAATGATCGCTTTTTTATTTGTCATGCTTCATTAGATTTCCTCAAAAAATGTCTACTCGAAAATTCAAAATTAGGAATTTTCATTACATTTACATAATTCTATCCTGTCTTATGTTGCTAAGTTGGTAGCACAAACCTTTAGGTTACTTGTAGTGCCAACAACGGCTAATAGTTCCAGCTTATTACTTAAGCGTAAATCTGTAATACAGTGGATTTATAGTCATTTATCACAATAAACTCCAATGCAAATACAGAGTGTTAAAAAAAAGAGTGTAAAATATTTTAGGAGGTAATAGTATGAACCAAAATAAGCAGAAAAGTCTTAATAAACATGGGTCCGCAAAGTAACGGTTGCAGAGATAAGGACCACTATTCGTTTTTCAAACATTTTATTTTATTAGGAATAAACCGACAAAGGAAGCTTTTAACAAACAAAAAACAAAGTTACAGAAGATGTTCAAAGTGCCCTCCGTTCATTTCCCAGCAGGCACGACATCTTCGTCTCATCGATATTCGAACTCTTTCGAAAACACCCTTCTTGGTTTGGATTTCTTGACACTTTTGATTAATCCGTAGCTGCAGCTCTTCCAGGCTATTTACAGGAGTACCATACACTAATGTCTTCAAATAACCCCAAACAAAGAAATCTAGAGGGTTCAGATCAGGCGATCTTGGAGGCTATAAAACAGGTCCGGCTTTCCTACCCATCTATGTGGAAAAGTTTGGTGTAAATGCTCTCTAACAGCCATGGAAAAATGAGCTGGAGCACCATCATGCTGGAACCACATTTGTTGCCTCTGATTCAAAGGAATGTCTTCCAAAAACTCATACAGTGTGTTCTGCAGAAAGTTGAGGTAAGTAGCGCCTGTTAATCGGTTTGGTAAAACAACAGGACCTAGAAACCTGTCACCTATAATACCCATCCAAATGTTTAATGAAAAATGTGCCTGATGTCCAGATTTTATTAGAGCATGAGGATTTTTGTCGGCCCAAATATGCGTATTGTGAAAATTAAACACTCCATTTCTTGTGAACTCGGCCTCATCAGTAAAAAGAATGTTTGCAAGAAAACGAGGGTCTTCAGCATCATGACGTAGAAACCAGCGGCAAAAAACCAAACGTGCTTGATGATCATTTATTGGATTTAAGGCCTATACTCGTTGCACATAGTATGGATAAAGCAGTTGCTCGTGAAGGATTCTCCAAACAAGAGGACCACTAATTCCTACCTCGGCTGATATTCTCCGCACACTCGTACCTGGATTCTGCTCTACCAGTCAACATAAAGACGTAGTGCTTCGGTGTCGTTCCCATTAGCAAGACCATACATGAAATGCATGTCTGTTAATTCTGCGTTAGAGTAACCAGCCATAGCGAAAGAAAACTTGTGCACTGAGAACAACTGTCAAATACGTACTGTTTATTTCACTAAACATCAACCATTATAAGAAAATACACGTTTTTGCAAAATAAAAAAAGGGGCTAAAAAACATAAAACATTCCATATCTCTGCAACCGTTACTTTGCGGACCCATGTTTATTAAGACTTTCCTGCTTATTTTGGTTCATACTATTACCTCCTGAAATATTTTACACTCTTTTTTTAACACCCTGTATATCAGTATGAATTGAAAGCTGGAACTGTTTATATCAATTGAAATCCTAAAATCCCATATGTCTCCATAATCATTAAAAAAATTCTACCAGGATTGTGAATTAATTTTGAGGGATTTACAATAGATGGCAGAACTTATACTATATCGCATCGGACACTTCTGAAATTATATTCATGTCAAACCTCTGTCAATAGGCGTTATTTTTTATTATGTATCATTTCACTGAAGTGTAAACATTTTTTCCCAGCTCTGAAGATTTTGAATTATGAGCCAACAAAACACCATTTGCGGGAAGTTTTAAAGTTTTACTTTTCATGTTTAATTCAAAGAAAAGTGCTGCTGAAAGCCATCGAGTGCTGTTGGAAACTTATAGTGGACATACTCCATTGATAAGAACATGTGAGTATTGATTCCAATGTTTTAGAAGTTAGTGATTTCGATACAGTTGACAAATAAAGTTCTGGTCAACCGAAAAAGTTCAAAGATGATAAATTGGAAGCTATCCTCAACCAAGATCATGACAAACGCAAGATGATCTTACTGAATCGTTAAATGTTGATCACACAACAGTTTCCAAACGTTTAAATGTATGATTCAAAAGCAAGGAAATTGGATGTCATGTGAATTGAAGACGAGTGAAGTTGAACAGCGATTTTTCACATATGAACAATTGCTTCAACAGCAAAAAAGAAAGGTTTTTTGCATTGTATCATCACTGGCGATGAAAAATGGATACGCTATGATAATCCTAACGGTAGAAAGTGGTAGGGTTCACCTGGTCATGCATCAACATTGACGACAGGGACGACTATTCATGTTTCGAAGTTCATGCTCTGTATTTGGAGGGACCGCGCCGCCATTATTCTATGGCTAGAAATTGGCCTCAATGATTTGGGATCGAGGGGGATTATCCCTCTTTATCCTGCCTCATCTCGTGTAGGCCTGGACAGCCTTCGTAGGTGGGCCCCATCCGTCGTCTACCCCGACCGCAAATGCGGCCGGTGTAGGCGCTTTGTGGGACCTCCTTTTGTCCTGGCTGGGCCCCGCCGGCTAGGGCCCTTTCTTCTGGCGCTCTTCTTGCTTCGCCGGCTCGTCTGTGTAAACCCCGGGGGTAGTGTCATGTTTATGTGTGGTATGGTTGGGTAGGGTAGTGCGGCTATGCAGCCTGGGATGCGCTTTGCTAAGGTGGCCCTTAGGCTAGCGCGGGAGGGGAGGGTTAAGGAGGGTATGGGGGGTGTGTGTGTGTGTGTGTGTGTGTGTCGTTGTCTTCGTTTCTTGATCCTGGCTGTCTCTGAAACAGAAAAGGTTAGCGGGCAGGGGGGGGGTCATTGGGGTGGTCACCCAGGGTCAAAAAGTTGGTGTCTAGGTCTTTTGTGTTTGTCGGTCACGTCGGGTACGTAGTCAACGGCTTGCCTGAGGAGGGGATTGTCATGTCTAGCGGCTACGTCAAATCGTTTCTCCGCGTTTTGTCTTATTGTCTGTGTAGCGTTTGTGTATTGTAAGTCTCGTAATATGTCAGTGTTTCTTACGTACCAGGGCGCGTCGGTGGCCGTGCGGAGGGCTATGTTTTCCACAGCCTGTAATGACTTTAAGTGGCTTTTTGCCGCGTGACCCCACGCCGTGGAGGCGTAGGTTAGCTGCGGTTGAAGTACCACCTTGATAAGCGTTCGCTTATTCCTTAAACTGAGGGTGTTTCCACCTTTGAGTAAGGGATAGAGCCTAGCCCTGGTGGTCTTCGCTCGCGCCACCGTCTCCACGATGTGCGGTTTCCACGTGAGACGCTGGTCCATCGTCACGCCCAGGTATCGTGTTTGTCGATTCCAGGAGATGGGTTCCTGGGATAGTGTCAGTCTGTCAAGGTTTTGTGGGATTTTTCGTTTGGTAAAAAGGATAGCCGAACTTTTGTTGGGATTAATTTTGACTTTCCACCTGTTGCACCAGGTTTCAAGTTGGTCTAAGGAGCTTTGGAGGAGGTAGACGGAATATCTAGGATCTACGGATTGGGATGTGATTGTCAGGTCGTCGGCGTATAAGTATATGTTGGTGTTGGGGGGATGTGGGATGTCGGAGTTGTAAATGGTGTATAGGTGTGGGGACAGGACGGTGCCCTGGGGGACACCGGCCTCCATGGGACGGGTGGTGGAAAGGGAATCTTGGATTTGGATGCGGAATTTTCGGTGGTGTAGGTAGGATTTTATGAGTTTGGTAAAGGATATGGGATATTGGTTGGTGAGCATTTTCATCAGTAGGCCTTCATGCCAAACCGTATCGAAGGCCTTTGCGACGTCCAGGAAGACAGCACCAGTGTACTGTCCCCTGTTGAAGGCCGCCGTGATGTGCTCGGTAAGGCGAAGGATTTGGAGTTCAGTGGAGTGATTGGGTCGGAAGGCGAACTGCTCGTCTGGAATGACTTGCAGTTCTTGGGAGTGGGTTCTTAGACGGGTTAGGATAATTTTTTCTACCACTTTGCTCATAGCCGGGAGCAGGCTAATGGGCCGGTAGTTGGATGGGATGGTGTGATCTTTGTTGGGTTTTGGGATAAGGATTATGTTTGCTGTTTTCCAGCGGGTAGGGAAGTGTCTTAGTCTGAGTGTCGCGTTTGTTATGTTTAGTAGGGCCATGAGGCCCTTGTGTGGTAGTCGTTTAAGTGTCGTGTTATGTATATTGTCGGGTCCGGGGGCTTTTCTGTTTTTAAGTCTGCGTATTGTCAGTCTTAGTTCGTCAGGTGTTGCGGGGGGGATTATGTCATTGTCTGGCTCTCTGTCGACGCGTCGGGCCGCGCGCTCAGCCACTATCTCGAATTCCTCGTCTTCGTCGGGCAGCTGAGGCAGTCTACACTGCAGTTCCAGGCTATCGGCGAAAGCCTCGGCCTTTTCCTGGTTCGTGTAAACCACCCCCACACTACCGTGGATTGGAGGAATTTTACGGCGAGCGGTCTGTCGCAGGGCCCTCTGCGTTTTCCAGAGGCTGTTGTCTTGTGGATCCAGCGACTCCAGGTGCCTAGCCCAGTTATCCTGGGCCAGTTCATCCAGAGCCGCCTTCACCCGTCTGTTAAGTACGTTTAAGTCATGTCTGTGTCGGGGGAGGCGGGTGCGGGTGGCAAGCCGTTTCGCACGTCGTCTGTCACGTATTAAGTTTTTTATGTCATCGGGGAGGGTTGGAGGGACCAGCTTGGTGTTGTGTACTACACAGTATGTCGGAAAAATAATGGAACTTAGGAAATTAGTTATTTTGCCAAAATTATTTCTTTTTATTTAAAACACATCCCTTATGCATCAAGACACAGGTAGGCGGTTTATGTCATTTTTCGGAAATGCCTCAATGATCTTTGTCATGGCTACTTGGACTTGTGTAACATTGTCATAAAACATTCCTTTCATGGCCAGTTTCAGTTTCAGGAACAGGAAATAGTTACACGGAGATAAATCAGGCGAATACAGAGGATGATGAACACAGACGTTTTTTTTTGTCAAAAATTCATAACGATGGTCCTGTGTGATGGTGCATTATCGTACAACAAAAATTAACTTCCTGAGACTCGATATTCGGACCTCACTTGCATGATTCTCTTCCACAAATGCTTCATAACACCCAAACCAGTAACATTTTGACCTTGTGTAACAAATTCTCGAAGGATAGTACCTTTACAGTCATAAAAACAAATCAACATTGTATTCTCTCATAATTTTTAGAAATATTTTCGATTTTGGAGAGCCTGGGGACTTCCACATAGCACTTTGGCATTTTGTTTGAGGATCGTATGTGAAGCACCAAGTCTCATCACCAGTTACAATCGAATCCAGGAATGTATAGTTCCATTTGGCTGTTTTAATAAGGTCCCTGCAATGTTGTGAGGAACAAATCTGGCACAGATTTTCCGTTTGTTTAAATCCTTTGCCAAATTTTGTGAATCGTGTCTTTGGTCTTAATTTCTCCGCTGTCCATCTCACAGTCGAATTTACGTCGTAAGCGATTATTTCATGCACTTTTTCTACCAACTCATCGCGATTTTTTCTCAGTTTTAAGGTTTTTTAAAAAGGTTATTACCCTACTCTTATGGCTAGTTGATTGAATGAATTTGTTAACACTAAATTATTTAAAACAGTGTAAAAATAAGTGAAAAAAACTATAAATTATTTACGTGGCAAAAATAACAATACAAAATATTTTCATTGAAATATAATATTTTGGAAATAAATACAAAACAAGTTCTTCGTATATTTTTTTCTTAAGTAACAAACAAATGATATGCATTATATCATTTTACAAACTGTACTAAATGCACATTTTATAATTAATAAAAGTGATCTTTTTGACACACACACACAAAATGTTTATGGGGAAATAGTAATGGGGATTTTTTATTGGTTTTGTAGCAATTTTGGGATTGGGGCACTTGAAACATTCGCCTAGGGTAGTAATTTTCATGAATTTAAAAAAAAATGACCATAATTCGAAAACAAAAAGACACTAAGATCGAATTTAGTAAATCTTTTAGAAAAAACTATTTAAAAAATGGAAAATTACTACAGATTTCTTACACCAGAATTTGCAAGTAAAATGAAATTTTAAAAAGTAGTCAATATTTACTTACTTACCTTTCAACATGGTTTAAACATTGAACCCCATCTTGACCTCCTACGGCATAGAGTAAATTATCTAAAACGGCTACTCCCACACTTGTTCGACAAGACGTAGTAGGAGCCACATCACATGACCACTGGTCCGTCTGAGGGTCATACCTACAAAACAAAAATATTACGAAGTCCGTCTCCAAAGTAACAAATCAGTGTTAATATAATGAAAATAGTTTGTACCACTGCAAAGTAACATGGCAACTGAAGTGGACTATAATGCACATGCATGAACGAAGACGACTTCACTGGTCATAAGAATGACTTATTCAAAGAATTTTATGAATCAGTTCCAATCAGTTTCAGAAAAAAATTGCTTGTTTCAAAGATCACTTCAAAATAAAAACTGAGATTTAATAACTCCTGCTGAACTAGTCTGCTGGACAACCGCCGGACTTGTGTATGGTATGCGGTATGCACCACACACTTTGAGATAAAGAAATGAATAAAGTATTTAATTTTTGCTAGTGTTAGTCCGACTTTTAGATCCACACATCGGGATTTGCTAGCTATCTGGTGTGCTTTACCAACAGGAGCCATCAATATAAACTGGAATTGCCACAATACTTTATTCAAGTCCGAATGTAGTCCCTGAGTCAGTTTCAGTGCAATGTCGACTCGAACCAAAATGGATCTGTACAGATTAATTACTGGGATCAGTTACATAAATACCTGTTCCAACGGATAAGTTTCAGTTTTGGGTACCCATCTCTAACTGATTGGGTCAGTTGGGAATTAGAAGCTTGTCAGTCAACACATGTAGCATGTGTGTGAGATATAACCTACAAAGTATGTTATATCTTAAATGTCATGCTACTCAATGCCTATCGACACAAAACATTGTTTTGTACCTACTGGGAAAGGTAGGTTATATCTCACCGGTCTGCGACATACGATTCTGCTGACAAATGGTCTTAAGTATTTACTAAGTAATGTGTGTAATTCAATGTTGGATGGGGCATGTAACACACCGAGTAGTTGTTTCCTACATCTTTAGTTAAAATTCAGCATGTAATCGTCGCATTTGCAATGGCTGCATGAGTAGTAACCTAATTTGTGTCAAATTTAGTTCCAAACTAGATCATTCATCTGCAGAAACTATTCGGATGATTCAGTCACAAAATATATCATCGCACCAGACCGCATGTTAAATGCAACACGAAAAGGATGCAGGCTCTTCTGAGCTCACATCCAGCAATAAAATTTAGTGTGGAAACTCTTCTAATCGGTAATAGGTTCTAGTGGTTCCCAGATTTGGCAATAGTACCAAATAATAACTGGGCATATATATAAAATTAATGCATTTAACTATGTAATTGAAGAATTATATTAAACTTTTCTTTTCTTTGCAAATGATATTTGTGTTAAATGCTAAATAAAATTAAGTTAGAATTAAAAGTATGAATTTACCTAATTAATTATTTATTTTATATGAATTTGTCTTGGAATAGAATTTAAAATCTTGAAATTAATGTTTTTAGATTTGTGCGTCGACTTCCAATTTGGTACGATATTAATACCTTTGTTAAAAAAAATTGGAATATACAGGTTGTGTAAAATGTAGCGAATCACATATTTTTTATTGAATGTCAAGGACATTTTTTCAATTATTTTGTCACACCGTTCCCGAGTTATAATCACTTTTTTTACTCTATGACGTCACACATCCTTGATCCTGAATTTTTTTTTTTTCAACATGCAGACTGAACATTTTACACTATCATCAATCAGAGCCATGGCAGATTTTTTGATATTTCAAGCCGTTTTCAAGGTACAAGCAACCACTGTTTTTTTTCTCTCATATGTTGTGTCACCCCGCCCTGCCTCACCCACCTAATGCTCTACTCAGAACAAGGGGGAAATTTTTTGTATTTTCAGCAAAAACAGTTTTTTTCTCATATGTTGTGATGTCATAGCTCGATAATGAAGGCTAAAAAGGGCCCGCGCTCTACTGCCCTCCCTGGAGGGAAGCCCTAGATGTCTTGAAGACACTAAGGAAGCCCCAGAGACTCCTGAAGACAGCAGACAGAGAGAGAGAGAGAATAACGACACAATCACTGTATCTCTCTCGCACACTATAATTCTGTCTCTCTCGCACACCATCAGACAAAAATGAAATGTTACAAAGGTTAGTTATAATAATAATTAAGTACTTGTTATTTCAGTAAAGATATATATATTACTAGCTGTTTAAAATATCATTATGATGACTTTGTTTATTTGGAAATATATTTTCTGCAGTATTTCAATGCCAAAAAATGAAAATAGTAACTAATTAATGAAATTATGATTAAATAACCTAACTATGACACCACTGCAGAATATCTGATTGTCTGAAGTTGACTACAAAGATATTCGTTCATTCTTTAAAACATTTTTATCAATACCTACACCATACATTTAAGTAAGTAAATACAGTAATACAAAAAATAGGCATTGATAAAAAATGTGTTCGAAATAAATCCGTGCTTAAGAGTGACAACATTGCCAAACTGTTCCTATTCCAGGCACTGTCTGGAGGGATAGCTATTTGGTATGTGATCCAGGTTTGCACAAAACGTGATGTAGATGATTATTTATTTACTAGTTACCTTTCAATACTATTTAAATAACTCTGACCATCATGGCCACCCACAGCATAGAGGAGATCGTTTAAAACCGCTACTCCTACGCCACATCTACGTTTACTCATTGGTGCAACCATTTTCCATTCCATCGTTTGAGGATCAAATTTTTCTACCGATGCAATTGCATCTCCACTACACCATCCCCCAACAGCGAAGAGAACTTCTCCTAAAATGCAGTCATCATAAGACTCTTCTACGACTCTGGTACTATTTAACATGCAGGAGCAATTAATTTTTCAAAATTTATATCCGATAAGGGTTATACTGAAGACGTTTTTAATCATCTTTCATTGTTTAACTTAACATTTCTTCTGGTTTCATTGTTACATTATCTCCTCATTGGTTAAAAAAAATCAACTATTAAATTCAAATTTAGTTATGGTTATCCATCCACATTTTCTAGTACGACTACATTCAATAAAGTCATTTTAGAAACATGTCGGAAGCACCTGTAAAACTGGTGCACAGGGTCATTTATATAATCTCTTTTATTTTTTCTATCTAAGAAAAAATGTTAAAGAGCATAGTTTTAGGAAACTTTCTGGAAGTTTTGAAGTAATTTATTAGAAAATAAATAACCGTTGCATTTCAAAGATATAAACCAAATTTTTTTTTTTTAAGCTTTTTGAAGTCCTCTTCTTTTTCTGAGTAGAGGTACATAATATATATTTGCTTTCTTAATGCAGTTATTAATTTTCTACTTGTCTACGAAAAAATATTGATCAAGAGCTCAGCATAACAGAGCTATGAATTTTTTTTATAAAATTTACCCCATTTTCCCAATGTGTGACCTTTATCTTAATGCAGTTATTAATTTATTAATTAGTTACGACAAAATAAAGACTCACTGGTTGAGCATAACGAAGTCATAATTTTTTTTAAAATTGACTATATTTCGTCCTATACATGCTGACAAGTAAATGTGAGACTTTCTTAACGTAATTATTAGTTTTCTATCTATTTACGGCAAAATAAAGATTTGAGAGCTCAGCATAACACCTCAGCATAGCAGAGCTATAAATTTTTTCTACCAGAATAAAAACTTGAAAGCTCAACACAGTTTATTCTATAAAATTCATCCCATTCAACCCAAAAACGCGGCCTTTCTAGTGAAATTGTCTATTGCTCTGTGTGAAAATAAAAGCTCAACAGTGCAATATATGAGGTTACACAATTTATTTAACTGACTCCATTTTTTCCCTTGTACAATTTGTAATTTCACATTTTAACATTATTTCATGCCTTTTAGCAGCAATGCAAGTCAGTATGTACATTATAATATTTTTTGTTCTTAGTTTCTTCCCTCTGTTACATTATCTAAAATAGTTTTATGGGCACTTTCGACATATTTATGAGATGACACCCTACTAGAAAATGTGTATGTGGATAACACACCCGTAATTTAGTTTATACATTTAGTAATTATTACTTATAACCAAAATTTTTTCCCACATAAAAATATACATACATACACTACATATAAAGTCGTGTCAAGTGAGTGATCACTTATAGCTGTAATGTACGTAATGAATTGTGAAATAGATGATTCTTGAATATACAGGAAAATCTCATTAATCCGGCACGATTAAAAACCTAATAGTGCCGGAATACTGGAAATTCGAATTAATGGAATATGTATAATATAAACAGTATTAAATTAAAAAACGTTACTTTTAATTGTTTATTAACAAAGAGATTAGTACATATATACATACATATTACATTTGTGTGCGCATATATATGTATATTGTAGTTTTTATTTTTCTGTAAAATAATCTTTCAACTATACTATAACTGTATAAACCGTATTCTTCAAGGATAGTAGACAAACGTGGAAAAATTAACGTCAAAACTGGACGTGCCGATGTAATGAAGTGCCGGATTATAGAGATTCTACTGTATATTCATAATTACAGACAATATCCATATAGGTATAAACATTTTGTAAATTTAAATGAAAAACAATTAAATTGTTTATAAAAATTTCAAAAATTGTTATGTTAAATGTCTGTATAAATACCAAAACATAATAATTTAACTATGTTACCTCTTCGGGTGGGTTTTCTAGGTCGTGTCCTCGGTCCTTGCATGAGAGGTCTTTCTTGAGGTAATAGTAAATAGTTTTTAGCTTCATCCACTAAATCTCTGCATGATTCATCGGATCTCACTAACAAATCTGATCCCACTGTACCAACAAGAAATTTTGGACTTAATAAGGGCAAACGTACATGTTGTAAAACTTGAGGCAAATGTTGCCTTCTATCGGACACATTATATTTAACCCAAGACATAACCGCATTAAACACTTGTTCTTCTGTGCGCACATTTAATTCATCACTTGCAATAATGTCTACAAGTTGACCTACTGGTAATAACAGAAATTCCTCGGATTCCATCACTTCTTGAAAATTATGTTGTGTAAATTTATCAGCGATTCTTAATAATTCCCGGCAAGAATGAGTATCTGCAAATGCTCTAATTCCTAAACAGTTTGACGGATCCAACTGTCGTTTTAGAAATTCACAACAAATGTCTTGAATTTCAGTTAACTGCAAAAGACAAGCTGCTGGAAGTAACATTTGAACATTTGATTCTTCTACCACAATGTGCGATGTGTAGCAAAAATCAATTAGGAGATCCATAGCTGACTCATCTATGTCACGAATAGTCACTTCAGTTTGGCGGGATTCTGCTAGTTCACCTGTGAACATTGCCCTAAAATATGGGCTGCAGGCACTTAAAATAACTCTATGTGCAAGAATTTTTCTTGAACCCACATTTAATACTACATCACAGAGTTCTCTGTGTCTGCGAAGCAAGTTGAGCTCAGTGAGAGTGTTCTTGGGGTGCTTTTCAGAAGAGTGTGATAGACGAGCTGGAGAAGGTGGTCTGTCTCCCCCAGTCATTTCACCCATTCTACAAGGCCCACGTAGATGTGGGGCCAGTTGTAAACGCAAGGGCGGAGACGCCCAACCCCACACCGAGTCTATCTACAACAGAAATTCAATAGTAATGAAAGTTAAAAGAATAATATTATAAACTCATTATGTGGGAATTACAGGTTCACTAAACACCACTTTGAGAACAAACATAAATATAAACCAAATTACTCCCAAACATTTTATTTAATATTTATTAATCTATTATTTTATTAGCTGTTGTATTTTTACTTCGTTATAAAGGTATTACGCTACTTCAAATAAATACAAAAATATTTTGTTTTCATTTCAAAACATTTTTTTTAAGTTTTGTTTTTTATATATATAATTTTGTTCTATTAATATTCATTAATACTATTTGTAAGGAGGCTACCTGCAACAATTCTAGTAGAATGTGGAATTAATATCTTTACATAGTAGGTAGCTATTTTTACATGTTGGTGTGTATCAAGAGGGATGTTAGAACAATAAGGATAAAGATAAAAAGAATAGCCCACAGAGTAGTTAATTCCCATAATATATACAGAATTCTGTGAGGTTATCCTTTGCATACGTAAATTTTTAATATTGATGATCATTGTTTGACTTCATTTAATAGGGTTTCTTAGCAAACATTTATTTAAAATTTATTTGAATTAGCTTAATACCTTTATAATAAGGTAAACATTTATTAGCGATTTTTGTGAAAATATTTTTCATATCATTCATTATTATTAAATGATGTCTTAATTTATTATCGCAATACAAAGTTTGTATAATTACTATTTCGTTCGTCAATATAAGACTGGTCATATAAATTTTTTAATAAGGGGTCACAAGAAATACTTGATACAAAACAGTTAGGTATGTACTTACTTTTACTCCTTTTGTTAGCACCGCTGAAGAAATGCGATCCTGAAGTTTCTTAAACAAATTTATAAATTAATAAAATTAGTTTAACGATAATCATCCATTTGTTTTCTGTTTTTTTTTTACCAGAATAATTTTTGAACTGTCAAATGACTGTCAATACTGACTGTCAACGGCAGGGAGACTGTAGTAGGCATGGAGACTATACTATACTATATCTAGTCTCCATGGTAGTAGGGATGGGCAAAAATAACCGGTTAAATGAATCCCCATACCCTCCTTAACCCTCCCCACCCGCGCTAGACTAAGGGCTACCTTAGCAAAGCGCATCCCAGGCTGCATAGCCGCACTACCCTACCCAACCATACCACACATAAACATGACACTACCCCCGGGGTTTACACAGACGAGCCGGCGAAGCAAGAAGAGCGCCAGAAGAAAGGGCCCTAGCCGGCGGGGCCCAGCCAGGACAAAAGGAGGTCCCACAAAGCGCCTACACCGGCCGCATTTGCGGTCGGGGTAGACGACGGATGGGGCCCACCTACGAAGGCTGTCCAGGCCTACACGAGATGAGGCAGGATAAAGAGGGATAATCCCCCTCGATCCCAAATCATTGAGGCCAATTTCTAGCCATAGAATAATGGCGCG
>NW_019417570.1:44393-49584 GCF_000390285.2 Anoplophora glabripennis
GAACCCCCCCCCCCCTCCTTCCCGCTAACCTTTTTTGTTTCAGAAACCGCCGTGTTCTGTGCTATAAACCACAAACTAAAAAAAATACACATATCCGTAGACTATTATTTGTTTTGTATTGTTGTATTGAGACAACTATATTGGATTAAAACTGTAAATATTTATCCAAAAATTGGTTTTGAATATTAAACGATATTTCTGGAGACAATATCGATATCCTTCGATATATCGATTTCAAAAGAAATCGATTGTTTTGCAACGATAACTACCTCCATAACATCGATGTTTAAAAAGTATCGATGTTTTTTGCCCATCCCTAGTTGTCAATATTGTCAATTGTCAATGTCATGTGTTGTGTTAATTTATAAATTTATTGTTATTCCACAAATTAAATATGTGAATATGTTAATTTGCATATCACTGCTGATTAAGTTTTACTATCTTGTGGACGAATATTCTTTTATGAAGTTGCATATTTATTAACTTATTATTCAAAAGTACCCTATTTATAAAAATAGATTGTTCAAAATCAAAACAGTTCCAGTTTTTACTTGCATGAGTGCATGCGTGTGTAAATGTAAACTCGCAGCAATTTGCCGCATTCATGTCTAATTTTTTTTCCCAATATGTAAATACCTAATATATAAATAGGACATTTGTTTTCAAGCAGTAAGCATAAATATTTTAATATTTATTTTCAAGATTAGTGTTGAAGCATTGTGAAGATATAAATAGGTTATGTAAAATGGCAAATATTGTGGCTAGGACATTTTTTATTAAAAATATAGTCAGAATAAAGCATTGCGCTAATTTATCTGCTCATCCTTTTACCAGCATCATTTTGAATAAGTTTGATAAAGAAAGAAAATGTAACAGTCAAGTTACTTTATTGTGGAAGGTTCCAAAAAGTAGTAACAAATATTCATCTGATTCAAAAAATACAGAAAAAAAAAGTGTTGGTAAAGGACTCGATGAAAATAAAGAAGAAAAATTATCTTTATTTCAGAAATTTAAAATCATGTATAGAGATTATTGGTATGTTCTTGTACCAGTACATATTGTTACATCTACTATGTGGTTTGGAAGTTTTTATTTTATGGCAAAAAGGTAAATTAAATTAATTTATTTAAATTCATTGTATAATTATTTTATTGTTCCAGTGGTATTGATATCATTGCACTTTTAGAGTCTTGGCATGTTAGCGAACGATTTGTAAACCCTTTGAGAGATTCGAGTATGGGATATTTTGCAGTATCTTATGCATTATACAAAATTGCAACACCAGCTAGATACACAGTTACATTAGGGGGTACGACAATTTCAATTAATTATTTGAAAAAATGGGGCTATATCAAACCAGTACCTAGTAAAGAGAGAATGAAGAAAATATATGAGGAAAAAAAGGAGAATTTAGCCAAAAGTATGAAAGAGACAAAAGAAGGAATCAAGGAGAAAAAAGAAAATCTAATAGAATCTGTTCGTGAAGCAAAAGAAGGAATTATTGAGAAGAAAGATAATTTAATAGAAACCTTAGAAGAAACAAAAAAGGGTTTGAAGGAAAAGAAAAGTCATATTGTGGAAAGTGTTAAAGGAACGAAAAAAAAATTGGATAGAAATAAATCACTTGCTGAAGACATTTCCAATATAAAGAATAAAGGGAATTAATTTCAACTATACCTTTGTATATACATATATTTGAAATAAGTTTTAATTATATTTATAGTTTTTTTTGTTTTTACAAAATATAGTTCATATTAATGAGAAGAAAGTTTTGTTAACACTGAAACTATAGAATACTTACATTGTGATGAGATAATACACCCGATTGGCCTACAATTGTAAAAAATGAAATATTTTTTGAGTATATTACTAAATCAATTATTTTATAGCTTTATCAGTATTTATAAAGATATTAAAAGATGTTTTCCATATAAAATTTAGTTGCATGTAAAGAATCATTGAATATGGATTGTATGTTCGGAGAAATTCATATAAAATTCTATCACGTACCTTTTTATCAAGGCAAAAATAGTAATGATAAAAATTGTCACATCAAATTCATAAAAAACCAATTGATTGTTTCGTAGATATAAACCAAACTGTTTTTTTAATGGAGTACCCTGTATATTTCCAGCTTATTGGAATTGTCCCATTTTTCTGATTAGATTGATATATACATATGATAGTTTGCACAATGTTTTGGTTTGTTTACCGACCTTCCACAATGAATACCTATAGTGACTTCTATGGAACAGTAAATATATGTTTCTTCACTATTAAATTTACTAAACAGATCTTTAAATACTTATATACTATTATATTAAAAATGCTGTACTATAAAAGTTGTTTTCTAATAACTTCATGTTTTAGACAAGACATTTTTTTAAATAAATTTTAGGTGGGATTTATAATCCACTAGACTAATTTGATTTTAATTCTGAAAGATAAAGTAAACGAAGAAAGGTCTAAGAAATTGCTCCACCTAAGACAGAAAGAAGATATTGAATGAAATATTGTTGGTAAGGCATTAAAATAAAATTGAAATACATATACAGGGTGTCCCAGAATGACGTGTACAACAGAAGACCACAGATTCGCGGACTCAAAATAATAATATAGAAATAAGATAAGACAGAAAGATATTGAATTAAATTATTGCCGTTAAGGTAAGTTCATGCAGCAGCGAGTTGTGATTAACGATTTTACGATTTATGCGACAAAAATTTAACATTCGTTCATGCACATATGAGTAACTAATTTATTTAGACAATGTTCATGCACATACGCGAAAACTAGTTACTTTTAAATTTCTTGTGTTACTTGCCTTGCCATGTCATGCCACAGGCCACAGTAAACAAAATTACAATATAACCTAAGCTCGCAAAATATTTTTGTGATTAATGATTACATACGCAGGACATTAAACAATACCAAGACGTTCATAAATAAACATTCTGTAACGATAAATGTGGTAAATAACAGTGATTAGATTATCATTATGTTATTTATTGTCAATAGCGTAGAAGATTGTTAATCGCTTGCAATTTTATAAGGAAAACAAAAAGCAGTTAGAAAAGATCTTGTGCCGTGAGAGCATTATTTTAAAAAAAGAAAGACCAGAGGCTTATTTTTTGAAAGTATCTACTTTTCAACTTATTTTCACTTCATTTTATAAATGTAAAAAAGCAAAAAATGTAAGAAAAAATGTACTTTAGATAAATGTTCACTGTGCAGATCACCAACTGTTTTTTGTATATTTATTATGAAAACAGAAAATAGCCAGAAAAGTGAAAAGTAAGTAGAAAAAAGTTGAAAAGTACTTGCAAAAAACAGGGTGCTTATCATAATTTGCTAATGGAAATAAGATTACATGATACTAACAAGTATTTTAATTACTTGCGAACGAAACTGCACATGCACAGTTTGTCAAAATTATTGCGATAATCGCCAAAAATAGAAACCGTTTCTATTTTCCCGCCCCCTATATTTAAATTTTGAGATTCTCGTAATATATTGAAATGAAGAAATGGATGTAAAAAATATTTTATTTCAACCAATCAAATTGAAATCAGCAAATCGCAAATCGCTACTGCATGCCGCCATTATTCCATGGCTAGAAATTGGCCTCAATGATTTGGGATCGAGGGGGATTATCCCTCTTTATCCTACCTCATCTCGTGTAGGCCTGGACAGCCTTCGTAGGTGGGCCCCATCCGTCGTCTACCCCGACCGCAAATGCGGCCGGTGTAGGCGCTTTGTGGGACCTCCTNAGAAATTCAATAGTAATGAAAGTTAAAAGAATAATATTATAAACTCATTATGTGGGAATTACAGGTTCACTAAACACCACTTTGAGAACAAACATAAATATAAACCAAATTACTCCCAAACATTTTATTTAATATTTATTAATCTATTATTTTATTAGCTGTTGTATTTTTACTTCGTTATAAAGGTATTACGCTACTTCAAATAAATACAAAAATATTTTGTTTTCATTTCAAAACATTTTTTTTAAGTTTTGTTTTTTATATATATAATTTTGTTCTATTAATATTCATTAATACTATTTGTAAGGAGGCTACCTGCAACAATTCTAGTAGAATGTGGAATTAATATCTTTACATAGTAGGTAGCTATTTTTACATGTTGGTGTGTATCAAGAGGGATGTTAGAACAATAAGGATAAAGATAAAAAGAATAGCCCACAGAGTAGTTAATTCCCATAATATATACAGAATTCTGTGAGGTTATCCTTTGCATACGTAAATTTTTAATATTGATGATCATTGTTTGACTTCATTTAATAGGGTTTCTTAGCAAACATTTATTTAAAATTTATTTGAATTAGCTTAATACCTTTATAATAAGGTAAACATTTATTAGCGATTTTTGTGAAAATATTTTTCATATCATTCATTATTATTAAATGATGTCTTAATTTATTATCGCAATACAAAGTTTGTATAATTACTATTTCGTTCGTCAATATAAGACTGGTCATATAAATTTTTTAATAAGGGGTCACAAGAAATACTTGATACAAAACAGTTAGGTATGTACTTACTTTTACTCCTTTTGTTAGCACCGCTGAAGAAATGCGATCCTGAAGTTTCTTAAACAAATTTATAAATTAATAAAATTAGTTTAACGATAATCATCCATTTGTTTTCTGTTTTTTTTTTACCAGAATAATTTTTGAACTGTCAAATGACTGTCAATACTGACTGTCAACGGCAGGGAGACTGTAGTAGGCATGGAGACTATACTATACTATATCTAGTCTCCATGGTAGTAGGGATGGGCAAAAATAACCGGTTAAATGAATCCCCATACCCTCCTTAACCCTCCCCACCCGCGCTAGACTAAGGGCTACCTTAGCAAAGCGCATCCCAGGCTGCATAGCCGCACTACCCTACCCAACCATACCACACATAAACATGACACTACCCCCGGGGTTTACACAGACGAGCCGGCGAAGCAAGAAGAGCGCCAGAAGAAAGGGCCCTAGCCGGCGGGGCCCAGCCAGGACAAAAGGAGGTCCCACAAAGCGCCTACACCGGCCGCATTTGCGGTCGGGGTAGACGACGGATGGGGCCCACCTACGAAGGCTGTCCAGGCCTACACGAGATGAGGCAGGATAAAGAGGGATAATCCCCCTCGATCCCAAATCATTGAGGCCAATTTCTAG
>NW_019417570.1:51686-54313 GCF_000390285.2 Anoplophora glabripennis
CGTAGTTGTTTAAAAACCATTCACAAAATACAGCCCGTCGCGGAAAATCAACTTCATGAAGTTCTTGCTGACAAGTTAAACGATAGGAGAACAAACGCAAATCTTTTTTTAACACTGTGTGGCAGGTACCGACTGATACTCCCACCATTTGTGATAAAACACGTACAGAAGTTCTTGGCGCATTTTCCATTATTTGTTGGACATTTTCTTTTAATTCTTCAGTCCGCTTTTTAGGTCGGCCGCTTCCTTCTTTTCTTGTTACACTGCCCGTTTCACGAAAAACATTAACACAACGCTGAACTGCACTTTGAAAAATTTTGGACTCAACAACGCCGGGAAATTGATTTTGAAATTCTATGTAACATTCCTCAATAGAATATTTCCATATTCCATCAATCTTGCGTCCATTTCTAAAGTATGACTCTATGATAAACACTTTTTGTTCTTGAGAAAACACCATTTTAAACGCTTTTTAAAACGAAAATATTCAAATTTATAGCGGCGATAAAGCGCTTTGACAGATGACGTTTAAGTTCATTTGCTATACGCTACGCCCTACCTCCAAAGAAGCAACTTGACCACGTTTTTATTTGAACGCTCGTTATATGTTGGTGTTGGGGGGATGTGGGATGTCTGAGTTGTAAATGGTGTATAGTTGTGGGTACAGGACGGTCCCCTGGGGGACACCGGCCTCCATGGGACGGGTGGTGAAAAGGGAGTCTTGGATTCGGATGCGGAATTTTCGGTGGTGTAGGTAAGATTTTATGAGTTTGGTAAAGGATATGGGATATTGGTTGGTGAACATTTTCATCAGTAGGTCTTCATGCCAAACCGTATCGAAGACCTTGGCGACGTCCAGGAAGACAGCGCCAGTGTACTGTCCTCTGTTGAAGGCCGCCGTGATGTGCTCGGTAAGGCGAAGGATTTGGAGTTCGGAGGAGTGATTGGGTCGGAAGGCGAACTGCTCGTCTGGAATGACTTGCAGTTCTTGGGAGTGGGTTCTTAGACGGGTTAGGATGATTTTTTCTACCACTTTGCTCATAGCCGGGAGCAGGCTAATGGGCCGGTAGTTGGATGGGAAGGTGTGATCTTTGTTGGGTATTGGGATAAGGATTATGTTTGCTGTTTTCCAGCGGGAAGGGAAGTGTCTAAGTCTGAATGTCGCGTTTGTTATGTTTAGTAGGATCATGAGGCCCTTGTGTGGTAGTCGTTTAAGTGTCGTGTTATGTATATTGTCGGATCCGGGGGCTTTTTTGGTTTTAAGTCTGCGTATTGTCAGTCTTAGTTCGTCAGGAGTTGCGGGGGGGATTGTGTCATTGTCTGGCTCTCTGTCGACGCGTCGAGCCGCGCGCTCAGTCACTATCTCGAGTTCCTCGTCTTCGTCGGGCACATGGAGACTACATAGTCTCCCTGGTCGAGCAGCTGAGGCAGTCTACACTGCAGTTCCAGGCTGTCGGCGAAATCCTCGGCCTTTTGCTGGTTCATGTAAACCACCCTCTCACTACCGTGGATTGGAGAAATTTTACGGCGTGCGGTCTGTCGCAGGGCCCTCTGCGTTTTCCAGAGGCTGTTGTCTTGTGGATTCAGCGACTCCAGGTGCCTCTACAGCCTCCGATACACTCTCAACCGCTGGGATGCTGATGCCTCCAGTAGTATATGCTCTAAGGCTCTATCAGCCTCTAACGATCAGATCAAAGGATAATACTTGTGGAGTGGATAATAACCGTTTTCTTTCGCTCTCAGCTTTGAATCATGATCACTGAATCAGGATCAGACAAACACGAACTAGATCCATGAATCCAATTTCGAAGAGAACAGGATTTTGTTTACTGTTGACATTTGATTTGATTTTAAATATAGTTTAGGTATACCTATTTTTCTGTACACAATTAAAATAAAAATAGAAACTGCCTTCTTACAGAAAAAATAAACCACTACAATTTTAAGGTTATATTAAATATGTGATCGTGATCAAAAGTTCGAATCACAGAAAAAGTTTGATTCATAGGGGAAAGGGGATTACCGATCTTAATCATATAATTTGACAAGATCCGGAAACAAGAAAACAACTACGAACATGATTTTGGGATCATAATGCGTTTAGATCCGAAAACGGCAACCGAAAGAAAGCAGCTAATACAATACTGTTGTGCTGTGTATGCAAATGCAAACGATTGTCAAACCACAGACTAGATCACACCATCCCATTCAACTACCGGCCCATTAGCCTGCTCCCGGCTATGAGCAAAGTGGTAGAAAAAATTATCCTAACCCGTCTAAGAACCCACTCCCAAGAACTGCAAGTCATTCCAGACGAGCAGTTCGCCTTCCGACCCAATCACTCCACTGAACTCCAAATCCTTCGCCTTACCGAGCACATCACGGCGGCCTTCAACAGGGGACAGTACACTGGTGCTGTCTTCCTGGACGTCGCAAAGGCCTTCGATACGGTTTGGCATGAAGGCCTACTGATGAAAATGCTCACCAACCAATATCCCATATCCTTTACCAAACTCATAAAATCCTACCTACACCACCGAAAATTCCGCATCCAAATCCAAGATTCCCTTTCCACCACCCGTCCCATGGAGGCCGGTGTCCCCCAGGGCACCGTCCTGTCCCCACAC
>NW_019417570.1:56093-65614 GCF_000390285.2 Anoplophora glabripennis
ATTTTTTACATTTTGCATTTTGCATTTTGAACATTTTGCAAGTGCAAGTAACTGAACAGAACATCCGGAGAACGAAATGCATCGTTTATGAAATCCATGTCAATACTATCGAAAAGTTGACCGATAGAGGTGAAACCGCAGCGGCAGAAAGAAACATGATTAGAAGATGTAATGCGTGCATTCAAGCCAACGGACGTAATTTTGAACAGTTTCTGTAAATTTTACTCGCCAAATTGATAAAAAAAAGTTAAAATCCTATCTGTTGTTAAATTTCGTTAAAATTGTTAATTATTACTACCTATTTTTTGAATTACAAAAGATTTTCGAAACACTAGCAAAATGTTTGCTTTTGTTCATAAAAAGTCATTTTTCTTGAAAACAGTTGACTTTAGAGCAATGAACCAAGAGAACTCTTATTGTGTAAAATTCATTGGCGCTTTAAAATTTACTGTCAAAAGTCAATTTTTCCAGTGGCGTAAAATTTAGGGGGAAAAAACCCTTACGATACCTTAAAATCTCCACCACTGGCACGTCTAATGAATTCGAGAAGGATGCGAAAAAGTAGCTATTAATAGTGGTAATGTGTGTACAAAAGCTCAGTCCTGTAGTTCAAACGATTCCTAAGATATTGGCGAAAAACTAAAAAAAAATTAAAGTTTTGACACTGTGTATCTCGAAAACAAAAGCCCGGAGAGAAAAATGGAAGAGGAAAAAAATGTTTCTTTTTTCAAGAGGAATTTATAGTTTTCCGTTGCGACACTTATTTAGGAACACCCTGTATAATAATTAATTTTTCTTCAACCCCCTAACCCCCAGCTACCCCTACTTTTTTTTTCAAATGGAAACATAAGGCATGAGGGGGCTCGTTGAAAAGCTTATAGAAAACCAAATCCAACCATACCAAATAAACAAGTTTTATTTTTTCAATAGCAAAGTTTTTAGGGTTGTATAAAACACCTACTAAAAATACACCTAAATAAAATTTAATTATCTTCAGTGTTATCCTCCATGAATTTGCATAGAATAAAAAGAATTTGAAACTGTACCTATCGCTGCTAACACAAAAAATATATATTTTTTATGTTGTGTTTTTTTGGCACCACTTACTTGCCAGGCTTTCTGGTTAATTTTTCGCTTTAGTTGTAAATTGGAGTTCGAAACGTAACTATAGTGTCAAAATCAATTTATTTACTGAATTGCAATGGTATTGTCGGAAAGGCAACGTATCGAAATCTTGGTATTGCTTGGATGTGGAGACAAAATAAGAAGTCAGGCTGAAGTGCGCGATTTATTTAATGCGAAATATCCCAAAAACCAAATCCAGCAAGGGACAGTTAGTAAAATATTTCACAAATTTGAGGAACATGGTACAATACAGCCTTTGCCCAAA
The DNA here is from genome assembly GCF_000390285.2 of Anoplophora glabripennis. Lineage (NCBI taxonomy): Eukaryota > Metazoa > Arthropoda > Insecta > Coleoptera > Cerambycidae > Anoplophora > Anoplophora glabripennis. The sequence continues at coordinate 57,484 of NW_019417570.1, forward strand.
ACTGGACGGGCACGTGCTTTGAATGAAGAAAAGAAATTAGACATTGCATTAGAACTTGTTGAAAATCCTCATACTTCAACAGTTTCATTGGCCCGCAATCACGATGCTTCTCGAACTGCAATTCGAATGTTTCTGAAACAAGAGAAATACCACCTCTATAAGGTATGTCTTGTCCAAGAGCTTTTGGAAGACGATTATGATAGGCGATTACAATTTTGTGAGGAAATGATGAGACGGTGTGACGACAATAATGGNAATCACTTCACCTCACAAACAAGCACGTCCGCTCAGCTCGGCTGTTCGCACTGAACTGATCGAGAACCAAGAATCTATGTATATAAAATTAACCACAGATAACAGAATACTATCCTTTCTCTATAAAATAAATTAACAAGATAAAAAAATTACTAGCTATATTTTATCACATATTTACACTACCTATTTTGTAAAAAATGTAAAATGTGATGGTGGTTTTGCATAAAATTATTTGTGTCCAATTTTCCCGCCAATCGCTTAAATTCAGGTTTGCTATTTAAAATAAAAATATTACTAAAGTCTTCCCTCTTTTCAGTTGTCCAGACTTTGTGGGGACACATGTAAAATTAGTGTAAATTTAAGCCACTTTTTATAATTATCTTGAGGTAAGTTTACCTAGTGTTGAACATTTTAATAGATTTTTAAAATATAGTTTAATAACTGTCAATTCGTTTTCTAAGTATATATTTTTGCATGTCCTTATACAAATGGAATTACCTATTGTGTAAAAATTTTCCATAGTCGTGGCGACCGCAGCATTCTTTGCAAAAAAAATTAATGCAAATACTGTGAAAGTTAATAATGTAATAACTTTCTAAATATTGAATTATTATAAGACTAAAGATTATTTTCATATATTCTACTCTTTAGATTTAACATCAGTAATTAAAAACGATGCCTTCTGACGCCAAAAAACGTGAACAACAACGCAAAAAAGAAGCAGCTAAAGCTAGACAGGCCGGTAAAAAAACGGATAAGGGTAAAACTGAGGAGCAGATCGATGCATCGAAAATTAATGGAGTTACTAACGGAGAACAAAATGGATCTACAGAATTAAGTGTTGAAGGTATTCTGACATGCCCATTATATAAATTTACATAAAAAATAATTATATTTGATTTATAATTTTTGTAGAGGCATTATGTGCAAAGTTAGAAGCAGATGCGAGACTCAATGCTGAAGCTCGTGCTTGTACTGGTTCTCTTGCTGTTCATCCAAAATCGAGGGACATTAAAATAGCAAATTTTTCCATAACTTTTCATGGTTGTGAAATGTTGCAAGATGCCATGTTGGAGCTGAACTGTGGGAGACGCTATGGTCTCTTGGGTTTAAATGGTAGTGGGAAATCAACAATTTTAGCAGTTCTAGGAAATAGAGAAGTGCCTATTCCAGAGCACATTGATATCTTCCATTTGACAAGAGAAATGCCTGCTTCGGATAAGTCTGCTCTTCAGTGTGTCATGGAAGTGGATGAAGAACGAATTAGGTTAGAGAAAATGGCCGAGGCGCTTGTAGCCTGTGAAGATGATGGTAAGAAATAATCTGACATTTTTATAATGTCAATAAACTACACTTTATATGGGACAGTTTTATTAATCGATTTCTGAAAAATTTTACTGCTGTTTAAAAATAATGCATGACATACTGAAAAATTAGACTGGAAAAAAAATTAGATTAGAAAAGTCTCGAGAAAAGTTGTTTCTTTTATACTTCATCAATTTTCATCTCTAGTACCATTTTAATTTTAGCTTTCTGTAACTTTTTTTACCGAATGAAATATAACAGGTCTGTATAGAATTATTTTATTTTACTATGACAGCACTTTAATGAGTTTTTGTGGAAAAACATTTTCTTAAATACATTATGAAAAACTAAAATGTGTCATGAAAAATTAATTAAATATGACACAAGTCAGTCCAAGAATTCTCGAGAACAGTCTAATAAAAGGCAGGTTAATGTAATACTTAGTTCTGAAATTTTGGAGTTATAAAGCATGTTTTATTATTTATTTTATGTTTTAAATCTTAATGACACTACACAATTGGATATACAGGACAAGAGGGTCTGTCTAATTGTTGTCCACAGTTTGGGTTGTCCATGGCCCGGGATAGCGTAGTCAATGCCCTGAGATCTGCGAAAGTGCCGCCAATCCGTAATTTAAACTATTATAATACAGTAATAGCTGTTTTACATTGACAATTTATTGATGAATAAATTGACGAAGTTCTTCATGAATTAATTTACGAATTTATTGGTAAACAGTGTGGTTTTACACTGCTACAGACTTTGTCAAGTTTTTTGACGCATGAATCTGTTTCACTAACGAATCAAAGAAGCAAATAAATTTCAAAAATGTCGCCTTTCCACTCATAATTGTAGTGATACAACAGCGGTACCGTTTTGACACATATTATATAAATATTAGTGTCTGTAAGTAACAAATCAGTAAAATGCAAAACTGGTACGACGCCACACAATTATTTGCATATTCCAATAACATAACCTCATTACTGATCTGAGGCTGGAAATCTGTTGGGTTGGTACTTCCGAACTTCACGAAGAAATTGACGAAAATTAGAACATGCTCTTAATTCGTCAAGAACTTGATGAATCAATTCATGAAGTTATTTGACAGCAGATTTGGTGCATTACACTTGTCCAATTTCTTGATGAGGCGACTTCATGAATTAATTGATCAATAAATTGTCAATGTAAAACAACTATAATAAAAGTAATAAATGCAATAAATAATAATGATAAATGCGTAATTTGTCAGATCTGAGCTTGTCGATCGCAATACTTTCTGGATATTGATTGAATAGAAACATTTACATTTGTGGACAAGTGTGTTATCCCTTACTTTGACTTATCTAATAGCTTAGCTTATAAAATAAAGGCTAACGCTAGTCTATGAATTTTGATATCTGTAGGCTCTCAGGATCCAGGAGGTATTGCGATTGATCCCCTCAGATCTGACAAATTATACATTTATTATTATTTATCAAATTAATTTCATGCCCTTCAATTAGTGTAATAACAATGTATAATCCTTACTTCTTACCCTATAAATAGGGTAAGAAATTATGGTTCTTATTTTCTGAGTAAGCCAACATTTTGATTATATTTAAAAAAATATTCAGAGCTATAAATGATAATAATGTAAGGATATATGTATAGAACATAATTTAAAAAAAAAACATTGAAACAATATTTAAACTTTGTTTCAATTTTTTAACAAACAATCATTAGAATTAGAAATAATGTTTTGAAAATATTTTGTTTCAGTGTAAATATGCACTTTAAAATGTTTTTAATTGCATATTTGTATTCTACTCATTTTTCCTATTTTCCCTTAAAATTAATGACATTATGACTGAATCACCCTGTATATATTCTTATCTTTTTAATATTATTTGTAACCCTGAAGATTTTAAATAAAATCGAAACGGTAGCTTAAAATTAAGTCTCTTATTTTCTTGCCTTATTCTGACTATACATGATTGTTATTTATTATATTTAGTACCTTCAGTTTCAGCAACAACTTAGGTTTCATCGGCCACTCAACCCGTGGGCCACGGACTGACTAACTTCTAAAATTGTAGGCAATGTCTTGTCCTGTATATATGGTGACACTAATTGATATTTAAAATTATGTATTTTCTCTTCAAATTTATATTTATAAAAACAATAAAATTTTATTGAATGAAAGTTTTAGATGTCATAAGCATAATTGCAGTAGAAACATCTTCAGTCGTGATAGAAAATGTGAAAAGTTCAATTGTTAAATAAAATAATAGGTAACAGTTCGGGGGTTTTTGTTAAATTTGTAATTGTTTAATTAAAAAAAATTAAAAAATTTCTAATACCTATACAAATTCAGTTTTCACCACAGGGATCTCGGAAACGGTAAGAGGTACGAAGTAGCTTAAATGGGGACAAAGTTGTGTAATCAGGGGACCAACATTATGCCTCTAAAAAATCAAGGCTAACATGTTTACGAAATATTTGAAAAAAAACGAAATTTTGGAAATACGTTTTTGTTTCATTTCAGCCTTGTTTGAGGTGATATTGAAAGAAGAACACTTTCTCATGGCCACTTCTTGCCCTCTATCAAATCGCATAATCAATTTTTATATGTAACGTTTCGTCTCTCTAGGACCATCATCAACTTGCGAGGGTTGCCTTGTATATTTTGGGAATGGATGATTCTGGTGCTGCCATTTGACAACTGACATCCCTACTATAAAGTTCGACTTTTTGTCGGTATACTTACTCAGAACATTTTGACATACAGGCGCTGTTTGTGTTGTTTACAGTGACTTGAAAAATTCATCTCGGCCAAAAAATGGAATTAAATCGTGAACATTCCCATGCTTTGATAAACTTAATTCGACTTTTGGCGATGAAACACCATCAAAATACTTCTGACATTGTAACAGGTGATGAATCATGGATCTATTTGTATGAATCCGAAAGTAAACAGTTGACCGTATGGGTCTTTCAAGATGAGCCAAACCTAACAAAAGTTGTTTGCACATGAAGCACTTCTAAGCAAACGTCGCCTATTTTCTCAAATGTCCAGTTTTTTTACTGGACATGTGGTAACTGTTCCATTAGTGCAATGTCAGACGGTCAATTATGAATGGTGCACAATCATTTGTTTGCCATAAGTCTTCGAAAAAATAAGGGAAACCAACCATTGAAGAAGCATCATCGTCCACCCCCAGGACATTGCGAGCTCTCACACAGCGGCACAAATAAGAAACTTTTTTAGAACTGAAAAAGCCAAATAGATGAGTTATCCACCATACAGTTTTGATTTGGCACCCAATGATGTTTTATTCCCTCACATCAAAAATACATTACAAAGTCAACGTTTTTAGATGCCTGAAAAAGCGGTTGATGCGTTAAAAATGTATGTTTTGGATGTACCTCAATAGGAATGGAAAAAGTGTTTTGAAGCACATGCAAAAGTATATCGATCTTCATGGAGAAAATTTAGAAAAACAGTTTAGCCATATATGATGGTTAAGTTCTTTTTTTGTTCTCTATTCCCGAAATATAAAATGCAACCCTTGTAATTAGCATTATTCTGTAATTAAAATTACCAATCATGTGTGACTTGCTTACATGGTCGTAGATATTTAGCATTAATTTTACTTTCAAAATTTGAATCACTGATTCATTTTTTCACAGGCATTACATATGAAATTCAATAAACTAATTTCTACATAAGTTTCGTGTTTAGTAGTTTTATTTTTGTTTTATTTAATGACATGCAATAAAACAAAAATGATTTCTTTTTCTATTTCTGAAGAAGTACCAGCAGTGCAATAGAACTTGAAGACATTGTATTTTTTTAAACTCAAAACGCCAGATTAGAGTGCGGTGCTATCAACTTTCTATCAAAAAAGAAATTTACATCTACTTTCTGCGGAATTTTGAAATGACAAATTCCGAATATTTTTTTGACTATGTATTACATAATTTTAAATAATCAATGTTTATTTCCTATTAATAGAATCGCAAGAACAACTTATGGACATTTATGAAAGGCTGGATGAGATATCTGCAGACACGGCTGAAGCAAGAGCAGCAAATATTCTACATGGTCTTGGTTTCACGAGAGAAATGCAGAGTAAGAAGACGAAAGATTTTAGCGGAGGTTGGAGAATGCGTATTGCTCTTGCCAGAGCCCTATACGTCAAGCCACATCTGTTACTTCTTGACGAACCTACTAATCATCTGGATCTTGACGCATGTGTGTGGCTAGAAGAAGAATTAAGGAAGTAAGTTCAAATACTGCAGTTATTCTGGAAGGGTGAATACATTTTTATATATTTTTAAAATTCCAGCTACAAGAGAATTTTGGTATTAATTTCTCATTCTCAAGATTTTTTGAACGGTGTCTGTACAAATATTATCCACATTAATAAAAAGAGGCTTAAATATTACACTGGAAATTACGATGCATTTGTAAGAACTAGGATGGAACTTTTAGAAAATCAAATGAAACAATACAATTGGGAACAAGATCAAATGAACCATATGAAGGTATGCAACTTTTATTTATGTGGTTATCGATATGTGTATAATGTCTTGAAATATTAGATGTATAAAAATATTATGGAATACTGTACTTTCAGAATTATATTGCCAGATTTGGACATGGATCTGCTAAACTTGCTCGACAAGCCCAATCTAAAGAAAAAACGCTAGCTAAGATGGTTGCCCAAGGTTTAACGGAAAAAGTAACTAATGACAAAATAGTCACATTCTATTTTCCAAGCTGTGGTACGATTCCACCGCCAGTTATTATGGTGCAAAATGTCAGCTTTAAATATACTGACAAATCTCCTTGGATTTACAAAAATTTGGAGTTTGGTATTGATCTAGATACAAGGTTAGCTTTAGTAGGACCTAACGGTGCTGGAAAGAGTACTCTTCTAAAGTTATTGTATGGTGAAGTATGTTTTCAGAATTCTTTATGTGCCCCAATATAATTTTTTTTCTGTTCAGTTAACACCCACCGAAGGAATGATTAGAAAAAATTCACATTTACGTATAGCAAGATATCACCAACATTTACATGAGCTTTTAGATTTAGATCTCTCTCCTTTAGAGTATATGATGAAAGAATTTCCTGATGTGAAAGAAAAAGAGGAAATGAGGAAGATTATTGGAAGATACGGTCTTACTGGAAGACAACAGGTAAGTTATTTTTAATATTTTTTTTAATTCGAACATAAAGGAGACATCAGTTTTGACATTGCAAAAGATTAGTATCTGCCTTATTGACCATTTTCTTAATTTCCACAAAACGTTTTTTTAGCCTTTCGTAATTTCCATATTCCGCTCCTGGAACAGGTTAATGTAAATTCAGACAACACTGGGTGCTTGCCACAAGCGCGAGCTACAACATGCATTGTTCTCAAATCTTCAATTAGAGATAAAAATAAATTAAATGAAATTAAACAGTGACATTCAGCCGTTTTTGTTTTGAGGTTACCGACATTAAAATTAATAAACAAAATACAGTGATTTAAAAAAGTAATAAAAAAAACTTATAAAAAACTTGAAATGATTTTTAAAAATATTTCAAATATAGTAGATTAATAAGTATTTTTAATTTTTTATTTAATTTCTATTATTAGTAGGGTGCTCGGAAGCGTTAAATATGCTTAAAAATCAATTCTTTGGGCGTCGTGGGGTTACAAGCTAAATTATACAGGGATGGCCAGAAGTACGGAATAAAATTCATATCTTTTGAATGAGTTAATTTCTTTCAAAATGCCGAAACACGTTAACTGATTTTGATTTTTTCCCATCTTTTGGTTATACAGGGTGTTCCTAAATAAGTGTCGGAAAACTAAATTCTTCTTGAAAAAAGAAACATTTTTTCCTCTTCCATTTTTCTCACCGGGCTTTCGTTTTTGAGATACACGTTGTCAAAACTAATTTTTTTTTGGTTTTTCGCCAATATCTTAGGAATCGTTTGAACTACAGGACTGAGCTTTTGTACACACATTACCACTATTAATAGCTACTTTTTCGCACCCTTCTCGAATTCATTGGAGATTTTAAGGTATCGTAAGGGTTTTTTCCTCCCTAAATTTTACGCCACTGGAAAAATTTACTTTTGACAGCAAATTCTAAAGCGCCAATGAATTTTGCACAATAAGCGTTCTCTTGGTTCATTGCTCTAAAGTCAACCGTTTTCAAGAAAAATGACTTTTTATGAACAAAAGCAAACATTTTGCTAACGTTACGAACATTTTTTTACATTTTACATTTTGCATTTTGAACATTTTGCAAGTGCAAGTAACTGAACAGAACATCCGGAGAACGAAATGCATCGTTTATGAAATCCATGTCAATACTATCGAAAAGTTGACCGATAGAGGTGAAACCGCAGCGGCAGAAAGAAACATGATTAGAAGATGTAATGCGTGCATTCAAGCCAACGGACGTAATTTTGAACAGTTTCTGTAAATTTTACTCGCCAAATTGATAAAAAAAAGTTAAAATCCTATCTGTTGTTAAATTTCGTTAAAATTGTTAATTATTACTACCTATTTTTTGAATTACAAAAGAT
>NW_019417570.1:67434-79796 GCF_000390285.2 Anoplophora glabripennis
TATTGAAAAAATAAAACTTGTTTATTTGGTATGGCTGGATCCAGTTTTCTATAAGCTTTTCAACGAGCCCCCTCATGCCTTGTTTCCATTTGAAAAAAAAAGTAAGGGTAGCTGGGGGTTAGGGGGTTGAAGAAAAATTAATTATTATATAACCGAAAGATGGGAAAAAATCAAAATCAGTTAATGTGTGTCGGCGTTTAAAAAAAAATTAACTCATTCAAAAGATATGAATTTTATTCCGTACTTTTGGCCATCCCTGTATATAAAATTGAAGCTTATATCTCACCGAATCGGAGTCCGAAGGTAATAAAAAAATAACGCGGACAGAAGGGCAGTAAAATCAAAAAACGAGTTACCACCACAGGCGGATAATACAGCACATTGGCTATAATTCCCTATAAAAATCAACTTATATTTTGTACAAATACAGCATATATTTTTTATCAATTTTTGAAAGTTACTCTTAACGTTGAGTCTTATGGCAGAATAAATTTTTAAACTGGAATATCTCGGTTCAAACACATCGAAAATCATACTGAAATTCAAAATTTTTTTAGTTTCCACCCCATTTACCAAAAAACAAAGGCCTTGGTCAAAAAATTTTACCCTCAAAAAATTTCTGTCATCAATTTGAAAGACAACAGCGTTTAATTCAAAGTCTTTGCTTCAGTAATAAATGAAATATGGAAAAAATACAAAATAAGTCATTTTTCGACCAGCCGGCGGACGGCTGGCTGCTTCGTCAGTCGCATCTAGCTCGCAAATCTCTATATCTCCATCTCGTACTGTGTTACATTTTATTTTGATATTTCTTATCTTACCGGAATTTTAAGTGTGTGCCTCTTTATAGTGGTTTTTCTTATTTGTTTATATTTTCATAAATATAGTTTTGTGGGTGAGTGCATATAAGCAGTTCAGAACCTAACACTGGTTAAAATCGGGTTAAACTTAATTTTTCACTTTTTAAAAAACTTAAATACATAGTGGTTGGTGTCCAGTGTTGTTAACGAGGATAATCTAGGTGAGAAACTTTACTTTAGTTAATTGTAGGGAATTCCACATTCCAATTATTGATTTTTTACCAGAATTTAGCACTGCACGAAATAGAAACTGATAACAATAGTTCTGTGAGAGAAATCGGCTCACTTGTAAAATAACGCAAAAACACCAAAAACGGATAAAACTTTCTTTACTTTTATGAATTCCACTAAGATTGATATAAACAAAGAGGTAGATGAGGACATAGAAAGTGATTGCTGATGGTAAAAATGGAAATCTTGCCACTAATGTTTGTTGTTATATTGCCTATACGAGCAAATAAAATATTGAAAGTTTAAAGGAAAGACCGAAAAAGTACAGAGCAGCTGGTATTGAATCCTGGTAGATCGCTTCGTAAGGGTGGATTTGACATAAATAAATGTGTATTTTGCCAGAAGCGGTCTGCTGGGAAGAGTTTATCCCAAGTTATGTCTAAAAATATAAAAGCTAAAATAAAAAACATTGCATCGATCTCTTCAGAAGTTTTAGAAAGAGGCTCCAATGATTTAATAGCAATGGAGGCAAAATATCACGTGAATTGCCTAATGACAGAATAAAAAGAATTGGGAAAACAATTTGCTAAACCACAGTCTATTGGGAACCCTCAGATCTTCAGGGGCAAGGAGTTCCAGGAGCAGATGGGAAAGCCAATGCCTTGTTGCCAGACATAATGGTAATGGGAGCTCCTGAGTGCTTCCAGAGGGAATGCCGAACCTCGGAACTTCAGAGACAAGGAGAGAAACCTTGGTAGGAAAGCCGATACCAAGGGGGAGAGGACTTCGTGTGGAGGAATGCCGATCAACTCTTTTGGTGCTTGGCTTTTATAGCTGACTGGTGAAGTGGAAAACTGTTCACCGGATATTAGTACTTAGACTCACTTTAAATACAAAATTAGGTACATACATTATAGACATAAGAATGACTAAATTAATTGGGGCTCATTGCACTCCTGTTAAAATTGCTAAAAATGTTATGGTTTTGAAGAAAACGCAATTGACTGCCCCAAAGTCAATCTTCTCAATATACAAGTGTCCAGAAATGAATGTGTGACACCTCAGGGCAGTTTCCTTAGGTGAAAATAAACCGATTTACACTAAGTCAATTAAGTTCCTTAAAAAGTTATGTTAATGTTAGTTAAAATTAAATAAACACTTTTTTTTGGGCCAATAACTTTTTAAGTCAGCAAAATTATAAATAATTTGATAAAAATCGCTATATTTTCATTCAAGGAAGTTACCCTTGTAATATGGCTTATTTGTTTCTGGATACCCCGTCTTTTAAAGAATAGAAGCTGGTTAACTTGGGGACAATCAATTGTATTTTTTTTTTTAAACATATTTTTAGTTATTTCAACAGGAGTACTTTTTTTATCCAAAATGAAAATTCACATTGTAATTTGGAAATTTAAAAATCAAAATAAATATATTGAAATTACCAAATTCAAATAATCCCGCGGGGGTGACCTTTTGCGAACGAGCGACAGTGAATGAGTGGTGCTACATAGATTGCTTAATGCTTTCACTCACTCGGCTATCGACTCATATGACTGCAATATTAATTGCGAGTTGCGAGCGATCTTTCAGTAAGCTAAAACTAATACTTCCGTATTTGAGAGCATTAATGGGTCAGAAAAGGTTATGTGACCTAGCTTTGTTTGGTGAAGAGTGAATAGAAACCAAAGAAACAGATTTTGAAAATGTTATAAATCTATTTGCATCGTAGAAGGCAAGGAAAGTGCAATTTTAATTTTAAGGATATTAAAATGCACTTTTATGGACTAATTTTTGTTCTCAAACAGAAAATAAAGTTTTGTAAGATTTGTGACTGTTCTTTTAGTGTTTCTGTTTATTTTATTTTTATATAATTTGCGAAAAGGTGCAACTTCGATACTTACTCAGGTGCCATTTTCGATTGGTACTCCCATGGTAATATACAACATATTCTGTAAAACACCTATCTCCAAAATGGATGTAAAATGTCATTGTAAAATTGTAGCTAACGACGAATAATTTCTCTCCAAATTTTTTTTATAAAATTTTGGTATAAAAAGTTCCATTTCAGTACCATACTGTTTTTAAAGGTAAAGAGGAGGTCTGTACTTTAAATGTTAGTACTAAGTGGTTTGCCATAGAAAAAAATGAAGAGGCACTTCTCTATATATTTCATAAAATTTTAAGTTGAACTTTTATTTTCCTCTACATACGGCTATTACCTCTTACAAAATATTTTACAGTTTCTAAGAGATACTAATTTATGTGGCACACCCTATAGGTGCTGATATCTGGAAAAACTTCATTTTTATATTTCTGTAATAGTTTTTATGATTTTTAATTGTGCTTTACTTTAGGTGTGTCCAATACGACAACTTTCTGACGGTCAGAGATGTAGAGTGGTGTTTGCATGGCTTGCTTGGCAATGTCCTCATCTACTTTTACTTGATGAACCCACAAATCACTTGGATATGGAAACTATCGATGCCCTTGCTGATGCTGTAAACGATTTTGAAGGCGGAATGGTATTAGTTAGTCACGACTTCAGATTAATTAGCCAGGTAAATCTATTAAAATAAGCTTCTAATCGTTATTAAATTAAATATAAATTGTAGGTTGCAGAAGAGATATGGGTATGTGAAAAAGGTACATGCACAAAGTGGCAGGGAGATATTTTGTCGTACAAGGGCCACTTGAAATCTAAAATTTTGAAGGACGCAGCAAAACGAAAATAGTTTTCATCCGTAACTTTTTAATGGGCAAATTAATTTCATTAGATCTATTGCAATGTAACTGGTAATTATGCTAGTATTTTCCAACCATGTACATTTTAAATGATTAAGTAATTTATTTTGCTTTATTTTTATTGCTGTTACACTCAAATTATGTTTGGTAGAAATGTATTTTAAACAATAGAAGTATTTGCACTTTTTAGAATAATAGAAATATAAATTGTCCATCCATTCATATTTTTCAATTGTGTTGGTTCATTGGATGAGCAACTAAGGAACAATTTTATTTTCCGATGTCAGAAGCTGGCCGTTGTATATTATTTAATTGAATTTTGCGAGAATTAATTAATTACATTTTCTATATTCACATTTCAATTTCACAATTTAAATTTATGTGGCTGGCAATAAAAGATACATTGACATATTCTTATATTAAATTGGTACACCGGACTGCTACTGACACTAAATGGCTCCAAGAAAAAATTTGTGATAAAAATATGTAAAAACTAAAAAATAAAACACGTAACTATTACTTTTTTTTTAATTGAAAAATATATAGTGTATATTTATACTTATAATTTTAATACATGACAGGAGTCGGTACATTAGTTCAAATAATAAACTTATAAAGTAGTACTTAAATTTAAAGCATTTGTAATCTTACTTATGGTTTCTTGAGATATTGATGCTTCTTTCAAAAACTGGAAAAAGGAAAAAATAGATTAGAAAATTTTAAAATTTATTTAAGCCCCCTACTACACATCATCAGACCAGACCACCCGACTGTCAGGACAAACTGTCCTTTGGTAATAAGTTTGACGTGTAGACATATTGCCAGAGAAAATATGTCGAGATGGACAGTTCAGTCATTTTGTAGAATATTGGACCAATTGTAAGTTTGTAAATTTCATATGAACTACTGAACTGAATGAATCGTGGGATTCTCTGGATAAGCTTTTAGGGATTTATGAATTTGATAATGTCTAGGCTTGCTGTCAATAGGCCGACTTTATCAGTATGATGTTTCAATTCAATTTCAAGCTGTTAACTAACAGATCACCAAATCCAAGATAAAAGTTTGATCTTCGATCAGCAGATATTCTGTTGTATGGACATCAATCAGGTCGAGTTCAAGTGATCCATAAATTTGTCTAGTATAGTCTTTCCCGAAGTCAGTTGAACATGCAAAAAAAGTCTGGTAATAAAATTTAATGAGTTTCATAGGCGTCCCTAAAAAAGTTTTCTGCTAAAGGTAAAAAATTATAATAATTTATATATATAATGTGTAGAAAATTTCTATTATATGTTCATTTGGCCAACAACATATTTTAATTATTTATGTCCTCAAACAATTTATTATATTGGTGGTAAATATCGTTTTGTTCCATTTCAAAAGGTCTCCAAAATGCCATGTGATAATATTAGTAAACAAAATATCTCTCTTATTTCTCCCTTTCGCAATTGTAATATGAATGATTGATAGAAGGTGCCTATAATAGATTAAAATTACCCGAATCACACCAAATTCCGCATTGCTGCACTGCACTGCTGGGCAATTTATCAACCACTTGTCATCTGCTGAGATTTATTGCCCAGCAGCTCAATGCAACTGTGTTTGTTTTCCTTTGCCTGCGCTCGCATTCTTCAACTGAGCATATACATTTCTACCACCTCCACGTTTAGTTTGACCAGACCTGTACAAACTGTCAATCTGTTGGTTCTTCAATTGATATGGGAAAGTCTATAACTATGATGTTGGCTACTCTGTCAATGGTAAAGTGCATGTACTAAATTGATGGATTTATTGCTACCGAGCTACTATTGGTTAATTACTGGATTTTCCAAAAGTCGTGAACACATGAAAATAATGCGGGAATTTCTACACCAATTTTATTTATAAAAGTGTAGTGGTGAAATAAAGATTAAGTGTGTATTATATTTAACTTGGATCTTTTAAACTTGCAATTAATAAATATAAGTATGTTTTTTTAGATCCTGGGACAAGCTAATAACTCTACAGGGTGAGCCCGGAGGAAAAAATTTTATATGAACTTGTGACATTATTTTCTCATCTATCCATATCCAAGAGATTGCTCACCATTTCCGGGACACCCTGTATAATCTAGCTCTGCGGACCTAGTAGGTCCATGGCTTGGTTGACTGTCTTTCTCCACTTGTTTCTATCTTTTGTCTTTTCTTTCCACCTGACAATACCCAGTTGTTGTAAGTCCCTCTCCACCTCAGTTTTCCATCTTGTTTTCGGTCTTCCTCTCCTCTTCTTACCGCCAATTGTTCGTTCCATTACCATTTTTGGTATCCTTGTCCCTGGCATTCTTTCAAAATCCATCTTAATCTTTGTGCTTTTATCACACTTACTATACTTACCTCCTTATATAAGCTTTTTATTTCCTCATTTGTTCTTCGAAACCACCCTTCTTCTGTTCTTTTCCCTCCAAAAATGTTCCTCAATATTTTCCTCTCCCATACTTCCAATCTTGTTCTGCTTTATTCAATGTCCACGTTTCACTGGCGTATGTAACTACTGGTGTTATCACTGTCTTGTACAGCCTTATCTTTGTTTGTCTAGAAACGTTTTTGTTTCTCAGTATTCTCTGCAACCTCGCTACACTTTTGTTTCCTAACATTATTCTGGCTTCGATTTCTTCCTCTATTTTCGGTCTTCTAAATAAGGTTCCTAAATATGTGAAATGTTCAACTTCCTCAAATCTGTACGTTTTCCCTCTGTATCTACCTTCAGAAAATTGTCTTTCTGATATTCTTCTTCCGACCATTCCATATACTTAGTTTTTGTCTCGTTAATATATAGTCCCCTTTTACTACTCATCTATTCTCCTTATTACCTCTTTTAGTTCTGCTTTATTTCTTGCTAACACTACAAGATCATCCGCAAATGCCAAACACTGATGTCTTTTATACTAAACAAGGCCTCATCTATTAATTCCTGCATCTCTTATGACTTTTTCTAGCACTAAACTAAATAACACTGCTGATAATGGATCTCCTTGTCTGATGCCATTTTTAACTTTGAACTCTTCCGTGCATCTATTGTTTACTTTTACTTTATTCTCTGTCTTCTTCAATGTTAGGCGTACCATGATCCTTATCTTCTTGCTGATTTCTAATTCCTCTAAGACCTTATATAGCTCACTTCTTTTTATGTTGTCATAAGCTTGTTGGTAATCTACAAACAGAACTACTGTTGGCTTACCGTATTCGAAGCTTTCAGCCTGAATATCTCGCAGAGTGAAAACTTGGTCTACTGTACTTCTTCCTTGTCTAAACCCCGTCTAAATTTTAAGAATTACCCAAACGAAATGTATATTAGGTCAGATCCTTCAATATTGTTTTATTTTATAAAAAAAATGTATAAACAAATTCTTGGAACATCGCAGTAGATTAAGATATTTAATAGATATTTAAAATATCTTATTTATTATTAAATATAGAAAATTGTGGTTTGCATGAATATTTTCCACTTGAGAAAAATTTTCAGGTCAAAACAGATTTTTAATGCATTTAGTTTTGGAGTTTATTGCCTAAAAATTAAAAGTTATATTTTGAACGAGTTCATGTAATGGTTAAAGTTTGACTTTTTCTGAAATATTTTAATGGTGTCTCACTTACAGGTCAAAATTATTACTTTTTTTTTAAATAGAAACTATATTGGCCACAGCCTAGTTAAAAAGGTGTTCTACACTTTGATAAATACATAGTTTGTCACATTTATCTTGGAAAGAAAAAAGTTTCTATTTACGCCCACTATATAAACTTATTTTTCTCTGACTATGTACAACAATGGCAACACATATACAGTTTATGTATCGTACCTAGTGTATTTATTTTTTAATCATACTTGACTTCGCTCATCCTTTTAATTTATAGAAAAAAAAGCTGTACCTCTGTACTTTTAGAAATAAATATGATAAACTACAGATCCTTCATAAATGTTTACAAGCTACCTGATCGTCAAGCTTAGACAACCCAACACTATACAATTGGTACTGGTAATGAAAATTCCCTAAATCTTGGCGTCACCCATATTAATGATTTGTTTCCAATGAACGACAATCCATTATGTCTATGCTCGAGATAATGCGATCACTGATTGGTTGAATAGAGTCTCGTGAAATATACACCAATTAGCGATCGCATTATCTCGAGCATAAGCTTGGCAAACACGTAGCTTGTAAACATTTATGAAGGCTCTGTATACAGGGTGATTGGTGAGGAAACGGCCATACTCGAGGAACGTGTTCAGGAGATCAAAATATACAAAAAAAGTCATATAAACATGTGTCCGATTCTTAACCGTTACTGGGATATTAATTATTAATAGTAAGCGATTAACCGCGGAAAATAATAGTTAATATTTGTTTTTTGTGGTTGTAACGTTCAGCAGTTATTGTTTCAAATAATATTTGGCATTTGTTTTTTGTGGCTGTCACATCCAGCTGTTATTGTTAGTTAGTTAGTGCTACACACTTCCGCAATGCCGGCGATATTTACACATCAAGAATATGCCGATATGATTTTCATTTATGGATACTGCAACGGGAACGCTAGACGGGCCGTTGCTGAATACCAATACCGCTATCCTAACAGAAGAACCCCTCACAGAAGTGTATTTCAATCAATTTTTGTCACTTCCCGCGAAACCGGCATGTTTCCCAGTGCAAGAATCACATCGGAACGAGAAAATGGTCTTGATGTGCGTGTAGAAGAAGAGATTCTTGATGTTGCACAACGTAGTCCAGGTGTAAGTTCAAGGCGCATTGCAAGTCGCCTTCAAATTAATCAGACAGCAGTATGGACGACTCTTCGCAGGAATGGGCTGCACCCTTTCCATATTCAGCGGGTCCAAAATCTTCAGAATGGTGACTATGCCCTAAGGTTGCAATTTTGCAATTGGGTAAATCAAAATCCTAGGCTATACCGTTACATTTTGTTTACGGATGAAGCCCAATTCACACGCGATGGAATTAACAATCATCATAATGAACATCGATGGTCAGATGAAAATCCCCATGCCACGGTTGAAAGTAACTTTCAGCATCGGTTTAGTATTAATGTATGGTGCGGAATGATCAACAATCAACTCTTGGGCCCGATTGTGTTAGATGGTCGTTTGACAGCGGACATTTATCTACAATTTTTGCAAAATCGTTTAACAGATCTACTGGATGATGTACCTTTAGATATACGACAAAATATGTACTTCCAGCATGACGGGGCCCCTGCCCATTTTAGTAATATTGTACGAAATTACTTAGATAACCACTTTCCTCGCCGCTGGATCGGCCGAGGAGGTCCACAAAATTGGCCTCCGAGGTCTCCGGACCTCACTCCTCTCGATTACTGTCTATGGGGGTGGCTAAAATCTTTAGTTTATGCTACAAAAGTTCAAACAAGAGAGGAATTATTAGACCGCATCGTCAATTCTGCCGCTGTTATAAGAAATGACCAAAGAGCACTCCAAAGAGCCACACGTGCGTTCCAAAAGCGAGCTAGTAAATGCATCGAAGTTGGCGGTGGTATTTTTGAAAATATTCTACATTGAATTGTTTTTCTTCACTTGTATAGAATAGTACATTATAATAAATGATTTGTTTCGTCATTGAGGTGCTGCTTTTATTATATTTTTTTAAGTGAAATCTCCGTAACGGTTAAGAATCGGACACATGTTTATGACTTTTTTTGTTTATTTTGATCTCCTGAACACGTTCCTCGAGTATGGCCGTTTCCTCACCAATCACCCTGTATATTTAAGTAAAGCACAGATCACTTTCTTTTTCAGAAGGCAATTTTAGGGTTCATTAAAAAAAATGTAAATTAGACCTATGAGTCAAAAAACCGTTAGGAGTTAAGGTTACAATTTATTAATATTTTGGTAGGGGATATGTAAATAAGACCATATATTCAGAAACAAATTCTTTTGTAATTTCAAGTCAGGCTTTGTTCTTTTTCAAAACAAAAATATCACTTTATTTTCTATTATGCGCCCGTTGTACTAACTCATCCAGTTATTTTAAAAACATTTTTTGTCATATACAAAGATGAACCATCTTGTTTTTTGAACAAAATTGCGAAATAAAAAATTAAAATAGGGTGGTCAACCCTGAGATCTTGAAAATGGTTGCACATATATTGGAAAAAATTTTCATTTTTCTTAAAGTTCCAGCATTTGAATTTTGAAAAATGGAATGTTAATATAAGATATAATTTAATAAAATAATGAAAAATAAAAACCTGATTGTATATCTATTAGTTGAATATGACAAATATTTTCCTAATATGTGTGCAACCCTTTTCAGATATTTTAATTTTTATTGTGAAATTTTTTCGTAATAAAAGGGGTTTCGAGTCCCATAACCTAAATATAACTAATTATATAATACATAAAATAAATTTTGCGAGACTGACTGATAATAGGATGTTCTAGTTAAAAAAAAATAGCTAACAACTTTTAGCGAGTTCACTTAGAATGAGTAAATTGTTAGGATTCAGACTAAGGCTTAAGTTGCGACAAAGGCTAAGACATAAATTATTTTATGGGAAAAATTTTTCTATCAAAAAAAAAGTTCCTGGTTGCTAGGGTCACCAGTATTTATTATGTCAGGACTGTTTTTAATATTTTTGTTCCAGTTTGCAGCATATAAGAACATGTAAATTTATTATTTACAAAAAAAATCGTAATATGAAGGATTTGTTGATTTTACTATTGGAAACAAAAGGAATACTTATAAATATTTTACAGTAACAAATAACAAAAAATGTAACCTTATGGTGTAATCGTATCATATATGGTCTATCCAAACCCCAAAGTCGGAAGGTTTTTAGCCTGTCTGGAGGTCTAGGCCTATAATGTGTAGAAGATATAATACAAGTGTATTAACAACTTTATCTGCAGTTAAATTTTTACTTATGCCTGTCATATAATTTGTATCCCAAAAAAGCAGCCATCATCTTAAAAAAATTATGTTTTTGTTTATTCAACTTACTATCATATGACTATCCATTTCTTCCAAAGATTTATCAATCCAGAAAAGTGTTCTGTCCTTTTGGCCACACTCATATTTTGCTATAAGGGCTAGATGAGTAACAGCTAATGTTAAAGCGGCTGCTCTTGCCTCCAAAAGTCTAGGATCTAAAGGTGGGTACATACTTCGGACCATATCATCAACTCTACTTGAGATTCTTTTAGCACTCTAAAAAAGTTATCCCCAGTCATTTATATGTGGAAAAAGTTTGTTCAATATGATGGTAACTATTTTCTTTTACACAGAAAAACTATCCTCGATTTTTAAGTAAAATATTTATAGAAAAATTTGCTAATATCCATTTACTTTTGCACAGGAATGGTTGAATTAAAACAATTAAATCATGTCTTAACGTTTTGCTAAAGAAAACAATTCAACAGTTAAATGTATTTTTAAGTGATTTAAATATTCAAAAAATACCTCAACAATTTGACTGAAATTTCCAGACACTGGAGTCGAATTCATGGCTAAAGCTGTAAGGCGTTCTGCAAGATACCGACATGTTTTCAGAATTGCTAAGCAGTGAGGTATTAAGCCAGTGGCATCATCTATCCATTGTTCATCTGAGAGTATATCGTCAAAATTTAAATTAACTTCGCCTAATTCTAATTCTGGTGTATCTGGATCAATTAATTGCTTTTCAGGTCTGCAACACATTTAAATTAGTTTATTATCTGTAAGTCCCGATATTTTACCTTAGAATGTCCAGATGGGAATCTAAATAACCAGTTTTGTAAAATAATTTTTGTCTTCTGCATATGACTATTAATATAACAAAAGCACTTACAAAAATAGCTGATAAAACACCAAATGCTATAGCAGCTACCATTTCTGCATATTCAGGCGACATTTTTAGTTTTCTGTGGGAAAAAATTATCATTAAGGTATTAATTTTAAAAACATTTGTAAAATACAGCTTGATAATTTAAGGATTCTCTACACATTGTTACATATCATAAGTAATGTTTAGATTTTGTGGAAAATAAACGGTTCAGCAACAGTTAATGCAACATGCGACAGCAACAGGTTGTTTACATGACCGAAAAATACATTCACAAAACCCGAAACAAGAAACAACTAAAACAATTTTAAAACTAGGTATGTCGTACTTCGAGTTTAAAACTTTTCATTTAAGAATGTTTGTTGTCATATTTGTCTTATCTATGTTTATTGATATCTACATTTTTTTCCAGAAATTGTAGGTACCTACTTATATCATGTTTCTACTATGTGTAATTGTAGCTTTACAGATACAGATTTTACAGTTAAAAAAAATCGATGTTTGACCTTGATTTAATTATGAGTAATACACACAAACCAATCAATTAATGAAGACTAGAATGTATGAAACAAATACTATAATATTCAAAATTAGATCCAACTGCAATTAAAATCGCAAATAAAATTATGCGTTTCATGTGAACTTTGGTTTCAGACACAAGACACAATGGTCGCGCCACGCGCGCCATTATTCTATGGCTAGAAATTGGCCTCAATGATTTGGGATCGAGGGGGATTATCCCTCTTTATCCTGCCTCATCTCG
>NW_019417571.1:0-2100 GCF_000390285.2 Anoplophora glabripennis
AAAAAAGTTAAACTTTTGGCACAGTAGGTAGTGCAATAAATAGTAAATTTTGAACGATCGTAGAAAAAAACATTTGTAGCATGTCCACATATTCATCATTTGGCATAATTCTTATTAATTTACACCCAAAAAGTATTTAGCTGATAACAGTGACAACTTACAGAAGAGTTAATTGTGACAACTGTCATGTCAGCAGCACACTTATGTGGTAAATAAATATTTATCTTTCGCTCCCTAAGTAATTTAATGTAGGTCTTTTTATATTGTCCACCACAACTTAGTTTTTCTTTGATTGATTGCAATCATATACGGTGTGAGGTGAATGGTAATACATTTTATTTTTTATTAATAAACGAAAAGTTTTAAAGGAAAATTGCTAGAGTAGTAAAAGTTTCTAAATGAACGAGTTTATCTAATGCGTATTTTTGGATATCGAGTTTTTACGAAATATAAAAGTTATGGCAAAAAATGGCTTGAGGGGTGGTTATTTCAACCCCTTTCGAGGGGTTCAAAATTTCGAAAAATAGTTGAAAACTCGCATCTGTATTAGTAAACAACCTGTAAAAAAATTGTTATTTGTACCTCGTTCGGTTTTCAAATTACAGCCAATTTTTATAATTTTTTTGGAAACTTTGATGGCCCATATCTCTTCAGGGGTGAACATTTTACTAAGGCGATTTTTTGCAGATCGTGTTCTTTTGAAATGCAGATTCACTGGTATCATTTATGCTACTCCATTTAAAAACACCCTGTATATTCCATAAAAAACAATGGGATGGAGACAAATAAACAACTCGGTACATGTTTCCGACCTAGGCTAACCTGTGGTACAGTAACCTTTTAACCCACTTTTAATTTGCACGTGTACCATATAGTCTAGGAGCCAGATAGGGTTCCGTAGCCAGAGTGCCACAGCTGCAAACAACTTATTCTTCAATATTTGACCTCTTGAATCCAAAAAACTTGGTCGCAAAGCCTGAAAGTGGTCAGTTTAATTGTTATCACCAATTAAATGACTGTAAAAAGTTTATTTTTATTGCAAGTTCAATTTATTCGCTAATAGTTACGTTTTCTCATAACAAACATGTATTTTTTTGAAAATTAAAAAAAATTAACTTTAACCAAAGTTATTGCAAATTTAGTGCAAATCTCTTACATTTTCCGTCTCCGCGCGCACTAATTTTACCATATCTATTTCTACTGGACGGATTGAAACGCACGACATCTTATTTTAAAGTTTGAACTTTATTTTACAAGATAGGTAAGTTCCATTTATTAATTTATTTATTTAATAATTAATGGCTGCTTAGAAATTTGTGAAATTTCAACGAAAATGCCGGTTTTAATTGTTTATAAGGTTTGTTTTATTATTCAACTTCGAAGAAAAACCCAATTGCGTTTGCATTCTAACAATCAAGCAAGGCATGGAATCATTGTTAGAATGCGGGGAACAATAACCGGTAACTTTTTTGGCTTTTCATCAAAATTGAATAACAAAAAAAGTTTTATAAACCAACAAAGCCAGCATTTTCGTTGAAATTCCACAACTTTCTAAGCTGCCATTAATTTTTAAATAAATTAATTAATTAATAGAACTTACCTATCTTGTAAAATAAAGTTTAAGTTTTAAAATGAGATGTGCGTCTCAATCCGTCCAATTGAACCAGAGATATGGTAAAATTGGTGCGCGCAGAGACGGAAAATGTAATATATTTGCACTAAATTTGCAATAACTTTGGTTAAAGTTAATCTTTTTTTAATTTTCAAAAAAATATATGTTTGTTGTGAGAAAACGTAATAATTAACAGATAAAAAATTGTACTAGCTATAAAAATAAACTTTTTACAGCCATTTAAACATTCAATTTGTTAACAACAATTAAACTGACCACTTTCAGGCTTTGCCACCAAGTTTTTTGGTTTCGAGAAGTCAAAATACTTAAAAATAAGTTATTTGCAGCCGTGGAATTCTGTTTGGCTACGGAAACCTATCTGGCCCCTAGCCCCTAGACTAATACGAGTGTAGTAGCAAAAAGTTGTCGGTCTTTTATCAAAGGAAAATCGTATCAACAAATTTAATTTAAAATCTAAAATACCGGCT
>NW_019417571.1:2942-5240 GCF_000390285.2 Anoplophora glabripennis
TAGGAACCAATTGCAAAATTCAAGACGATTGGGGAAATCAGCTGCTTCTAAAGCTTGAACTTTTTGAAAATGTGTTATGTTAACTCCTTTGCGGGAAAAATGCGGGAGATATGGAGGGTGGTAGATTTGAATAAACGCTTTAAATTGTTAGGTAATGGTTTTGTAACCGTGTGTAGTATATTTTGTATATTCGGGTATTTAGTGTGCCGACTCTTTTATTTGATAAAATACAGTGTGCCTACAAACCTCTGCTTTATTTATTTTCTTTTAACGAAAGTTGACTTCGAGAAGTAAGGCTTGTTAAAACATTTTGCACTAAGTTAATACAATTATTAAAATTAGTTATAATAAAATGCAGCATGATCCTTTATTTACTTGCATTTTATTGGTTTCGTACATATATCCGTATACTAAAGCGGATTAATTAAATGTGAACCGCAGATTATGATGTGAACTTACCAACGCTGTTCGCCTCAGCTGACGATTTGTTCGTGACATTACGTTACAAAATTTTCCGAGCATCCGGGCATCTGGGTTGATTTCCTTCATTTTTAAAAGTCGAGTAAAATTTTTTTCCGATTTTCTGTCTTTATTAAGCTTTCCGAATACGTGGTTAAAATTAATGACATTATGACTGAATCACTCTGTATATTAAAATATATTTGTTTTCTTGGGAATTGGGTTCTGGTGCGATAGTCGGTTAAAAAACGGATAAAAAAAAACAGTAGCGATTTCTTTCTTGACGTCTCGTTCCTGATCAGGAACTTTTTCAAAAGGCCTTTATTATTAAAATTGTTATAATTGAATAAATTAAAACCTAAAACAAACAATAACTTACTTAATATTTAGATTTATTTTCCTGTAATTACAATCAATTTAATAAGAAAATAATTTCGTTAATACATACCTAAACAACAACCATTTTACGTCAAAATTTTAAAAATATGCATCAACCGTATACAGTGGACATATTTTCACAATATAATATTATCTTTTTTCATTTTAAATTTGAAAAAGGCTTGCATTTTTTAAAATTGTAAATGTGTCTCGATAATACTTTTAGTCGGCAATGTGGTACGTGGATACGATGAAAATGAAATGAGCAGTATAATAATTATTATGATAAATTCGAACAGGTAGTACGTCGTAAATTAAAGACAGAAAGGACATCTAGTAATTTTATTGGAAATTATATTTTAAAAGTATAGAAAACTATTTTATGATTTATATAGATGATAATAAGTGGAAATAATAGAAATATTATAATTATTGTTATTTGATTAAATTGTGATATATTTGACTTAAATTTAATGTCAGTTTTATCGTTAATACTGTTTTTATTTTTTTTTTATATGAATCATTTCCTGAATTAATCTGTTGTTATAATTTGGTTCTTTAACGAGAATTTTGGTTTGATCAAAATTAAAACTATGTTTTTTTCTTTGACATGTTTATTAAGAGCTGTTGCACAAATTTTGGTATATTTATGGCCCTTTAATCTAAAAACTGTGCAACAGCTCTTAATAAACGTGTCAAGGAAAAAAAACATAGTTTTAATTTTGATCAAACCAAAATTATCGTTAAAGAACCAAATTATAACAAAAGATTAATTTAGTAAATGATTGATATAAAAGAAAAAAATAAAAACAGTATTAACGATAAAACTGACATTAAAAATTTAAGTCAAATATATCCCAATTTAATCAAATAACAATAATTATAATATTTCTATTATTTCCACTTATCATCTAAACAAATCATATTTAAAATAGTTTTCTATACTTTTAAAATATAATTTCCAATAAAATTACTAATGTCCTTTCTGTCTTTAATTTACAAAATTTCGCGACCAGGCGTACTACCTGTACGAATTTATCATAATAATTATTATACTGCTTATTTCATTTTCATCGTATCCACGTACCACATTGCCGACTAAAAGTATTACCCAGACACATTTACAATATCAAAAAATACAGGCCTTTTTCAAATTTAAAATCAAAAAAGATAATATTATATTGTGAAAATATGTCCACTGTATGACGATTGATGCATATTTTTAAAATTTTGACGTAAAATGGTTGTTGTTTAGGTATGTATTAACGAAATTATTTTCTTATTAAATTAATTGTAATTACAGGAAAAAAAATTCAAAATATTAAGTAAGTTATTGTTTGTTTTAGGTTTTAATTTTATTAATTATAACAATTTTAATAATAAAAGCCTTTTGAAAAAGTTCCTGATCAGGAACGAAACGTCAAGAAAGAAATCGCTGCTGTTTTTTATCCTTTTTTTTAA